>NW_028324304.1:11728216-12015716 GCF_058129835.1 Hydra viridissima
CCCTGTATGATTCAAGAATGAAATTGTAATAAGACATTAACGACAAAACAAAAACAAATAAACAAACAAAAAAAAAAAGGAAAAATGTCTTCAAATGACAAAATCTTAATCCTTTCAGTAATATTTTTTTCCTGTACCACTTTCAATAGAAAGAGCTTCTAAATTTTTTTTTTTTTGCAAATTTTTTAACATATAATATTTTCTGTCAAATTGTTTTCCATGAAATTGAATTGATCAGTTTTCTAGAGAAACTATAAGTTGAGTTTCTTTTCTAATTTTTTAACTAATTTGAAAACAGATTTATATAAACTAGGTAAGCTAGGAGTTAAAAATGTTAGTTCCTTAATTTGACAGTTGCTTAAAAACAACTTTGGATGTGTGAGTGGATTAATGCATATATGCAACTTACATATGCACAGGGTGTGCATGGTTTTAACAATCACATTCAAACTGCTTGCAGCCTGCAAGACAAAGTTTGTTAGTAGTTGTAAAATTTTATTTGTAAAACAATTTTTTTTAAAAATGTTTTCAAGAAATGAATTTTTTATATCACAATCACGGAAAAGAAAAAGTTATTTGCTATTCTCACTGGACAAGACAATGCCAGTTTTGTAAAGTTCTTAAAAGTATGTTATTTGCTATTCTCACTGGACAAGACAATGCCAGTTTTGTAAAGTTCTTAAAAGTAGACAAAAGTTTGGTTTTGAAAGTGAAAAAAGTGTTTGAAGAAGAGTCTGAAGGTGACTATAGCTGAGAGATCAAACTTAAAAAAGATGGTCTGATTGTGTCAGAACTCCTGAAATCAAACTAAAACTTTAAAAAATGATTGATATTGACCCTGGTAAGTCAATAAGGTAGATTGCTTGTGACTTAATAATTAGGAATTAAGTGACAGAGGACTTAAGGTATAAGTTATGCTATATGTGAAAGGGTCAGTTGCTAACAGAAAAGGCAAAAGAAAAGCAGCTAAAGAACTCTGTTGAACTTCTCAGAAAATTGATACCAATTATTTAAATAAATTAATACCAATTATTTAAATATTTTGAAGAGTTACTAATCACGCTTAAAATATGTTGATTTATATTTTATTGTTATAAGCCACTCTAAATGATAAATTGATTAAACATTAAAATTAAATTATTCTTTAAAAAAGTGCTCTTTATTATTTTAAAAAAGCTGTTACTCTTAGTAATATTCATAATGCATATTCACCTTAAATGAAATAAAAGTTTGTTTTAACTTTTTCTAATAACTCATCATGCCTCTGTTTCAATATTTAAGATTCATGCAAGAATCTTTAGGAAAAAAAATTTAGGAAAATACTAATTTGAAATCTTAGCCAGGTTGGGACTGGCTAAGATTTCAAATTAGTATTTTCCTAAATTTTGTTAGTCTAGAATCAGTACGATGTTCTAACCTTGTAAGTAGGCTTTCCTAAGAGTTATTTGGAAAATTATATTCACTTGGTCTACGTGTTTGTCAGACTTATCATAAACTTATCTTGTGTAGAGATCTCTAAATTATGATTTATAAATAAGAAATTTACTACATTAGGCCTAAGTTAGACATACATGTAGTTAACTGATAGTTAGTTAAATATTGTTTTCCTTCCCTAAGCTTTAATTATTCTTATTTGGGTTGATAATTGGTAGTGGCTACTAAAAAACTAATTTGAAACTCAAAAAATGCAACCTAAAATGTTTGTTTTTTCAAAAAAAAAAATGAAAATTGCTTTATTAAACTGGAATAAAAAGTAATAAATTCAAATTTTTATTTTCTGCTAAACCATTGAGATGGACATTACCCACTCTTTTTTTACTTATTTATTGGCTTTAGGGATAGTTTAGTTAAGTTCTAGGGATTTTCTTTAAATAATACTTGATTCTACCAAATATTTTCTCGATATTTCAGGTTTTTCACTTTCCATCATAGATAAGGTCCTTCAAATAACCCCAGAAAAATTCAATTGCCCAAGTTTCATGACATCTACAGGATTGTTTTTCTTAGTTACAAAGTTAATGTTTTCAGCATTAATATAAATTTGAATAATGATGGTAGGTCAGGCCAAAATACAAAATTGGAAAATAATGTTGAAGAATAAAAGGTAACAATTGTGACTTGATGCAGTCTTTTATATATGTGATTCAACTGATAGAATAACTACATGGCTTAAATAAGGCTCTATTCATGTCTCTTGGAATAATTGCTAGCCATACTAAAACTTTGCTTTCAGATTATGCCTTTCTTTTGAATTTTGATGTTTGAGGAGAATTTTTGAGTCACTGGAGTAAAATCTATCATTTCCAGCAACTGGAGTTGTTGATTTGTTGTCTGAAAAAAAAAAGGTTTTTTAGGAAATTTTTATAAAGCTGTCCTCATTTTGGCTGAGCAACAGCTCTTTATGGCTTATGTTTTTGGTTGAGTTAAGCAATGCTGTTGTTTTATTCCTGCTCTAGTTTTTATCAATTTATGAGTGTAAGCAATTGATATAGTGCCTTTTTGCTTTTCTAAAGCATTGCCTTTGGATTATTGTCAAAATATCATTTAAGCTCCTTGATTTTGGTTTCTACCATTTTAATTCCTTTTCTTTGTGGAGTTTCTTCACTGTACTTGGTTTTTTTTCTTCTAAAAGAGGTTTTCACAGATATGCCTCTCTCTGAGATATTTTCTTATAAAATTTGTACACTTGTTTTTTCACTTGCACTTTTTCAGACAACATTTTTATCACCAAAAAAATATGTAACCCTAAAAAGCTATGTGAGATGAAATCCTCATTTTGTGTCACACAAATTAAAGTACATTTTGTTTGTTAAGAAAATGTACAATGAGTATTTTGTACAGATACCAATCAAGTCTCTCAGCACATTTGTTGCTGGCATTTGGCTAACAACAAATGTGTCACCATCTTAGGGGGGTAATGTATAGTTGCATTCTATATATAGTAAAAAACCTTTTTTTTTTTAATAAATGGTATATGAATTCAGAAAGATGATTCAAAAAGACACTAATGGTTACTTGGGTTTACAAAACTATTAGTAATGATAATTTAACACAATAAATAGATCTTTTATTTTGTTCATTTAGTTTAATTTTCAAATAAATATTTGTTTTATTTGGTTTTGTGTAATTTTAGAAGGCTGAAAAAAATATGGAATACAATCTGTAAAATACAGAAAACAATAATCTAAGCCAATATAGTCCAAAATATTTTAAACAATTTGAATTTTGAAACAATACTCTTAAAATGTAAGATTTTTTTTTTGTTTCTGTGGTGAATTTGTTAATTTTGTTTACTTTTTGGTGTTGATTTAATAGGTTGCTGTATTAAAATTGCTACAAAATTGTAAATTTTGGCTGCAAATTTTGGTTGTTTTTTTTTTCAGTGAAAAATCAAAATATCAAATGAAATTAAAAGTGTACTAGTTAAAGAAGTTATAAGTTGTTCAAGATATTGATTCCTGAAAAGTATTACATATCAGGCACAGATTTTTATAAAACTATGAGAAAGTCCTTGTGTTCTGGTACTGTAATAAAAAATTTGGAATTGGGAATCAATTCTCTTACATAGGTCATGATAGTCAAATAGTTTATTGCTTTTTTCATGTCAGTCTAATGGGTGAGTGGTCAAGGAGCAATTAAACTTAGGTAAATCTTAGGAGTTATTTTGATTTAGAATTTAAAAAAAAAATTAAAAAGTTGCTTTAAAAAATTTGTAAATATATTTTTGAAAAAATTTAATATTGAGTAAATTTAAGATAAAAGGTTTGAAGAAAAGACAAAAAATCATTATACTTGTTCACACAACTCACAGTGAAGCATAGGAGAAGGTCAGTAAAGGCTTAGAGTAGTTTTTCATGGAAAGGTGTTGGTAATTAAATTGAAATAGTAAAAAAGAATATTGAGGTATTATACATTAAACTTTAAGTAGAGAATCTTAAGCGATCTGCAAGAAAAATCGAAATGACTCTTCTTTTTAACAAGATGATAACCCTTAACATGTCCAAAGTTGCTAAAAATATTTTAAAATAAAATGTTTGATTGGCCACCACAATCACCAGATTTAAACAATTAAAAACATTTGGGAAATTTTGAATAAAAATATTTTGATATTTTTTATAAAGTCTTTGGTTTATCCAAATACTGAATCTGTTTTGAAACCAGTACCTCCTAATCCAATCACTAAATTAATCCCAGTTCAACCAGAATAATTCCATCAGATGTGAATGAATCATTGATAAGTGATAGTTTATCTGGTTTAAAAATTAAAAATTAGTTCTGACTGAGGTTTTATATTCTACAAGAACAGGATTGAGTTTTCTAAACATTCAGAACTTTTAAATTTCATTTAAAAAGCACCAGCAGAATTACTTAGTCTGTAAATGGAGTATTTTAGCACCCAATACTCCATCATATAAATTTTGTTATAGACATAGAGAACTTGTGCAATATACCACAACCTATAATACCTATAATATAAACCTATAATATACTGAGGTGGTTGATGATATTTGCTATTGAAAGAATGTAAATGGTATTCTTAAATATTGAGCACATAGTTGACAGTTGATAATTTACTTTTAATTCTTCTAAAAGTAGTCTAAAATCATCAGTTCCAAACACCTACTCTGTTTATATGAAAGAAATTGATAATATTTATACATTTGGAAAAGTAAAATATTGCCATGATGAAGCTACATTAATAAAAATGGCAGAGCTTAGCCACACTTGCCAAATACTGTTGAATATTTTATTGTAATTCTCCACATGCTTTTTGCTGATTAAACTCTATGCCAAAGAAATTCAAGCTTACATAATTGTTAGATTTCTGGTACAAATATGCTGTAATATTGTGTGTGCTTTATCTAAGACAAAGCAGATTTAGCAGCACATTAAATGTGACCAGAAAGCATAAAAAGAAAAGAAGAAATACTTTTTTTTGGTTTTTTTTTTTAAAAAAAACCATTAGAATTATGGAGTGCCTTCATTTATATATCTTTTATTGGTATTTGTTAAAAATGTAAAGAAATATTTATAGAAATGAGTATGGCAATAACATAAGAAAGTATAGTATGACCATGGCCTACTTAAAGTATACGGCCTTATATTCTGCATATTTGCCGAAAAAATAGAAGGCCAGTTTAGTATGCGGTTCTAAATAAAAGTGTAACGAATCTACATAAATTTAAAATTGAAATATTGAAAATAAAGAATGGTTAACAAATGTTGTGTTGTTGGCTGTTTTTCTAATTATTCCAGACATGATGTGGTGCCAGTGTTTTTATTTCCTGTAAATGAAGAATTAAGAACAAAATGGATAAAGTTTGTAAATAGACTAAACTGGATACCAACTAAGTCATCAGTTATTTGTTCAAAACATTTTCAGGAAAAATATTTAAAACATGGAAAACAAGAAAAAAGATTTCGTTTAATAAAGAAATTAAAACCAATACCAACTATACATCCAAATGTTATACCAAAATCTTCTATACCGACAATAAATTTGGAAAGAAAATCTCCAACAAAACGTATTTATCAGAATGATCAAAGCAGTGAATTTTTTAAAAATGATTTAATAAAAAGTTTAAATTGCATTGCTGATATTCCATGCCCAAGTGGCTACCAAATGCTAAAACATAATGATCATATTGTATTTTACAAAATGTTGTTTAATGAGCTTTCTATACCAGAAGTTATTGAGTGTATACGAGTTGACAAGAGTTTACACGTAAAACTATTTTATAAGGGTTGTTTAGTACCATTACCAAAATGGTTTCGTAATGGTCATAATTGTACATTAACTCGTAAAAGTATGTTTGAAAACTTTCCTGCCTATTTAAGAAGTCAAGCAGAAAAAAATTTCTCAGTTTTTGAAGAACTTGAAAAAATAAAATATCTAAAAAAACCAATTTACTCTGGGAACCTAATTCGATATGCATTATTATTGCGCTATACATCTATGCAATCCTACAAAGTACTTTTGGAAGAATTTCGATTACCATCACTTTCCTTATTAAATAAAATTTGTTCTGGTAACATTGATGCACTAAAAGCTGCAAAATTATTACTTGAAGATGGCAAAATGTCACAAGATGTCTGCATAATATTTGATGAAATGTATTTACAAAAATGTGCCGAATACTCTAGTGGAACTATAACAGGTGTAAACAATGTTGGTGAACTCTATAAAAGTGTTGTTTGTTTTATGATAAACAGTTTTAAGGAAAACATCCCATACATTATAAAAGCTATTCCAGTTGTAAAAATTGATAGTGATTGGTTAAAAAATGAGATTCTTGAAACTTTGAATCTTTTGCTTAATAGTGGGTTTGTTGTGCGAGCTATTGTGTGCGATAATCATGCAAGCAATGTTTCTGCATTTAATAAATTGTTATTAGAATACAAAAATGGCTTTGATAGCTTCTCAATTTTATATAACTGCAGAAAAGTTTATTTATTCTATGATGCAGTACATTTAATTAAAAATGTGAGAAACAACTTGTTAAATCGAAAGAGGTTTTTGTTTCCCCCATTTGAGTTTATTGGGTTTAAAGATGATATTACAGTTAAAGGTGGAGAAGTATCTTGGAAACTGTTTCATGACGTCCATGAAAAAGATCTTGCTTTAGATGCAGATTTACGTAAAGCTCCAAAACTAACAAATAAAGTGCTACACCCAGGAAAATATAAACAAAATGTTCAAGTAGCTCTTGACTTGTTTAATGAAAGTACAATAGCTGGTTTGAAATCATACTTTCCTTTACGTGAGGATGCTGTTGGCTTTTTACAATTGTTTAATAAATGGTGGATTATTGCTAATAGTAAAAACCAGTTTTGTTCCAATAACTATTTAGGAAATGCTGCTATCTTGCATGATAAAAAACCAGAATTTTTACGAGCAATGGCATTATGGATTGATAATTGGGAAAAACAAAAAATCTTGAACTGTGAGAAATTTGTTATGTCTACTCAAACTAGTTCAGCATTTAAACAAACACTTAATTGTCATGCTTCTTTAATTGAAGATCTTTTAAACGATGGTTATAAATTTGTCATGACTGCAAGATTTCAAAGTGATCCAATAGAGAGAAGGTTTGGACAGTACAGACAGATGAGTGGTGGCAGGTTTTTGGTGAGCTTAAAAGATGTTTTGTGTTCGGAGCGAATTATGACATTTAAAAGTTTAGTTAAAGCAGGCATTGACATCCGCAATAACGATTTCAAAAAGACTAACGATCAAAAAAATATTTTAAATAATGTTTTGGAAAAACTTCAGTGCACTTCTTTAAATAATTTGTCTTTGTCAGGAGATAGCAGAGAAGTTGCCTTTCATATTGCAGGTTATATTGCAAAGAAAATTTCAAAAAGATTTGGTAAATGTTGTAATGAACTAATGATTGGAGTAGATGAATATGATTCTCTAGATAAACAATATATTGAAATTTTATCAAGGGGAGGATTGACTATACTATCTACCAATCTGGGTAATTATACTTGTGATGCTTTTGCAATTTTAGACTTTACTTTTGATGTAATGAACAACACCGATTTGCCATTAAGAACAACTGCTCAGTTTATTTTAAAAAAATTTTTATTCAAAGAAAATATCCTTTGTTCTGATCACCAAAAACTTGGGATAAATCTCATAAACAAAACAATCAGTAATATATTCTTCAATAATAAAAGAAAAATAATTACTGATGGAAATATTATGGACAATATAGTAAGTTTTAAAAAAAGGTAACGAAAAAAGCATGATTAAACATAAATAAATAAAATTAACAAGTTTTTAATGAACGATATTTTTTTTTTTTTTTTCTAGAAAAATGTAAGAAATGAAAAAAAATTCTTAAAATGAAATTTTGTTGTTGTTGAATAGAAAGTATTTTTAAGAATAAACGCATTTTGTTTGTTTATTTGCTTTGCTTTTTATAGCGCAGTAATTCTTTCTTAATGGCCTTCTATTTTTTCGGCAAATATGCGGAATATAAGGCCGTATACTTTAAGTAGGCCATGGTATGACTATCATAAGTTTCAAAAGTATTTAAAGCTCCCACTTGATCTGTATTTTTTTTTAGAACTAAAAAAATACCATTACGTTTTTTTTTTGTTTTACTGTAAAGTTAAAAGTTCTATATATGCTTGCCCTCAGTTATGCTTTTGCCTTCAAAAATGGTTTTGATTTGTAATAATAGTTAATTTTAAACTAGCATTATTTTTTATTCTACGTTGTCATTACTTTTTAAATATTTAATGTCTGTTTTACTTTAAATTTATATTCACAATTTAATATATAAAGCCCAAAGTTTGTATGTGGGTGTGTTCTTTACACAAATTCGCAGTTTTGATCCAGTCCTCACCAAATTTGGTACACTGGTCTAGTTTTTCCCAGAGAAGATTTAAGGCCAGGTTTGGACCACCCTGGACTCCATGTTCAGGGTGCTTATGGCTGGAACCAAGTTCCAGTCCTAGCCCTAGCAAAGAGGTGAAGGTGGGGTATGACAGCTCTGTGGGGATCAGTCAAAAAAGAACATTGAGTTACCACAGTGTGGTTTAGTTCCCAAAAACATGATTACATGTCTTATAAACTTTTGAATTTTTATCTAAAACTAGCTGGAAAACCCAGCGAGTTCATTAAAATTTAAAAGTTTAACAGACATTCCTAACAATGTTCTTAGATTTAACATATTTAGAGCTATAATCTTTTTAGGTTATTCAGATTATGATGCACCTAGTGTTACTGATGATACAGATGATTATGTAGAAATTCAAGATGTAATTAAAGAGCGTAGAGACTCTCGTTCGAAGATTTTTGACCTTGAGCGAGAGCTTGAAGGTCAACAAGACATTTACAGAGCCATTGAAGTGGCCAAAGATAGACAAATTAAATCTTTGATACGTGAAATTGAGGGTAATGTTTATCATTTTTATTTTTAGATCTTGAAGATAGTTTTCACATCATTTTGTTATTTTCAACATCTTTAAGTTCAATGTTAATTTTTTTAGGGTTAGCTTTTAAAATTTTATTTTACTTTATTTTAAAATAGTATTGTATTTTAAAATACTTAAGTTACCAGAGTAAAATTTTATTATTATTTTTTTTTTATATTTTGGGAAGAGATTTACGAAATAATTTATTTTTGAGAGATTTATTCTGATGCAATAAGTTTTACACTTATTTTTTACTTTAATAACATAATGTATATTTAAAACAAAGACTATTCTTTTTACCAAATGTTTCTTAACTCTTTTACTGGCTATTTTTTAGGTCTTAAATTGGAGCTTTCAAGTGTTCGTGCTCATGAAAATATGCTTGCTTTAAAATGTCGTTTGGAGTTGGAAAGTAAAAGTATGCGAATCGAGGATTTGGAACAACAAATTAAATCATTACAAAGTGAAATTCATAAGTTGTCTTATGTATCTGACTCGTCTGATCACCATCATGAAACTCTTGCTAAAGAATTAGAACGAGCACGTCAACGGTATACTCATCTTGAAGAAGAAAACCGCTCAACTGAGGCACGATTAAAACTTGCTGAAGATTTACAGCAGAATGACCGTGAGTTGTTAGAAGTCTTAAGGAATCAGCTTTCACAAATTGAACAAGAATTACAGACTTCTCAGCAGTGCAATAAACTTCAAGAAGATAGGCTTAAACTTCATGAATTAATTAAAGGTATATTTTTGCGATCTACTTTTGTTTAATGGAGAAAGTTGTTGTGCTAGTAATCCACAAATACTGATTGTGTTTTTACTTCAGCTTTGCTGTATTTGTTTCTATGGGAAATTTAGTTGAAAAAATTGAGCATAAATTTGAAAAAAATCTTTTTGAAATTTATAAAATATTGTATGTTTCTTCTTAAGGAGACTTGATAAAGGAGCAAGATAAAGTGATGAAGCTGACAAAAGACTGTGATAATCTTCGTCAAAAAATAAAGCGTAGAGATCGACACATTGAAGATCTGGAGGATGACAATGTTAAGCTTTTACAACTGAAGTCTGCACTGGAGTCTCAACTTGCAAAAAAAGAATATCAGATGAAAAAGATTGAGCGCAAACTTTCTAGTTTACAAAATGATGTGCGATTCTGTTTATTATATGATTCTTTTCTGTATATTTATTCACACGAACTGTCATTAATACTATTGAATAAAATAAGAGTAGTTAAAGAATTTTTTTTGTACAGATATAAATCTTTTGCTAAAAAAAGTCAATTGTTTAATGATTTTTTTTAAAAAAATTTAGGTTCTGCGGAAGAATCGTGAAATTTCAGATTTGACTGGGGAGAAGCTTACACTATTACAGGTTCGTCGTTTAACTGATCTTAAATTAAACGGCCAGTTGAAAAATGAACCTGCTACCGAGATACGTGACGGTGAAAATATATTTATAAACACTCTTGAAGACAGACTTGTGCATAGTGAGTCACGTGTTAAAGAGCTTGAGTTAGAGAATGACAATTTTTTGAAAGAAATTCGAGATTTTTGTGATAACTTAAGTGTTGCTGAAAAACAAAATAATGAATATAAAGCACAACTGGCAGACTTGGATGGGCGAAATATTAAACTTCGACAAGAAAATAAACATTTTGAAAAAAAAATAGAAATTCTGCACAGAAAACTTAAAAAATGTGAAAAAGAAAAAATTCAAATGTCATCCAGGCAGCATGATGCGGAATACAAATTGACTCAGTACCAAGAAGAAGAAGAGTTTTTTAAACATTCCTTTCGTTCGCCTCCCGGTAGCGAATGTTGCGAATGCGGGGATAGTTCTCGAATGTTGAGGCTGAAACTACAGTCTACTGAAGCCAAGCTATCGATGATCGAAGGTAACAAAGGTTATCTTGAAGCAAAAGTTAAATCATTGGAAAAGAAGGTTTATTGTTATTTTAGCTTGTTTAAAAATAAATATTAATCCATTCTAATATTTGCGAAAATTTTCAACGTTAAATAATTTTTATAAAAATAAAAGGTGGGTACCAAACTAATGTCAGGCAATATCACTTTCTTTGATTTTTTACATTTTTTTGATATTGATGAAAGAGATACACTCGAAATTTAGTTTAACAAAGTGGGTTTCCACCTTGAAATTTGAGTGTAAGATTTCTATTTAAGTTAAAAATTTGATTTCCACTCATTTAGATAATGGAAAAAGATATGGAAATACAAAACTTGCAAGATTCAATGGAACGGGATTCAGGTGCTCCTTCACAAGATTATGACAGGTTAGATGCACTTGAACAAGAAAATGTTTTGTTGCAAACGCGTCTTGATGAAGTCATTTTGGAAAACTCTAAGCAGCAAGAGGTTCTTCGCGAATTAGAGAAAAATAACATTCTTCTTGAGTCGACTATTAAGAATTTAAACGGCAAACTAGAGCAATGTACGCAACGCTTAAAAGGACTCGAGGAAGCTAACCATATACTTGGTCGTGAAGCTCTGCGTAACTGCAGCGACATTGAAGGAAGCATCATAAATAATAATATAGAGGAGTTAAAAAGTCAAAATAAAGAGCTTCAGGTTGATAACAGTTTTTAACTTTATTACTGACATTCGATTGTGATGAACTAAACACAAAAAGGCAATTTTGTAAAAACAATTATTTTCCGACTAATGTTAAGATGTGTTATTTTTTATCTTTTAAAAGGAAAAGATTCGTCAGTTCAGAGATGTAGAGGAACTTGTTGAGCTTCTTGAGCGTGAAATTAGCAAGGAGAAAGCGACTACACAGTGGTATTCCGATCAAAATGAAGCAATGAAGTATAAAGTTGAAAAATTGTCTGATACGATATGTCAGCTTGAAGAAAGAAACCAACGAATAGAAAAAGAAATGCATCTATTAAGTATTTCCAACCAAGATTTACAAAATGATGTAAGAAATGCTTTTTTAACGACCATTTTCATCGACTTTATTAAGAACAATTTTTTATGCAAAATATTACACTCTTTTTAAGGTAAAGAGGCTTGAGCAAAAGTTGGAAATTTATTCTGATCTATTCGGAGAAAATTCGACAATGCGCTCTTCTTTAAAACGACTCTCCTTCCAGACTGATCGTCTAGATGAAGAGTTACTGATTGAGAACGCTCTTTCTCCACTTACAGAAGAAATTAAGGAAAAAGACGAGAAAATCAGACAACTTCAGGCTTCTGTTCATGAAAAAGAAAGCAGCGTTAATGCGCTTATCGCAGAAGTTGAGTTGCTTGAGGCCAACCTTGCTGCAATGGTTTCTGAAAAAATTAAGAGAGTGTACTCTAATGATGAATCTAAGCTTCGTAAACGTGACAATCTTTTTATTTTTAACAACTTTACAAACTCTTTAGACAAGGATCTAAAAAATATCGATATGTCCGCTTTTGACCCGGCTAAAGAATTAACTGTAACTACCGAAGAATTCTATAATATATTACAAGAACATGAAGAGCAGTTGAAGCAGAAAGACGAAACACTTAAAAAGAATTTAAACAGTGATTCCTCCCTACATAGCCCTAATCCTATGTTTCAAACGAATGATGAATATGAATATCCTAAAGATGATGATCATCCAATAATGGTATCAACATTGTTAGGTAATCCTAAAAGAAATACTGAACTCAATCCTAAAGATCTTTCTAGGGAGAGGCTACCTACTGGCCGAAATAATAAAGATGATACAAAACAAGGTCTAGAAGATGACATGTATGAGCAGTTAGAGCAACTTGAAGATTTGGTGAAGGATAAGATCAAACCCCGTGATAATTTAAAATTGGCTTGTGCACCTTCAAAATTAGAAGAATCCCTCAAGAATGGCTCAGCAACAAATTGTTCAAACAGCATAGATTTATCTGGTCTTGATAATTTAATATTTGAGGTGGCGCAAAGAGGAAGTAACAACTCATCAGACAACCCTGTTAATGATCAGGTTTAACCCATAGTTTTTTTTTATCTCTGTCATTTCTGTTTTTATTTCTGTTATCGATTGTTAGCTAAAACTAAGAGATTTAACGAATAAAAGAAGTACTTAAACAGCAAAACAATTTTTAGAATTCGAATCACATTAAAGGTGGCGTAGAAGTTCCTTTGAAGCGTCCAGTAATGCCATCAATTATTACAACTAAAAGAAAAATAATACGTTTGGGCAAGGTTAAGGAAGGTCACTGATTATGAATGAATTGCGTTTTTGCTTTTTTTTTTTTTTTTTTTTTTTTTTTTACTTCTTTTCAGCTAAAAATGCAGTAAAAGTTTTAAATTATTCAAACGTAATTAATGAAAGAGTAGCTTTTTGACAATCCGTTTATATAATTGAAAAGAAACTTGTTTCTGCCACTTGTATCTTATCAACTATAAAGTTGTTAATTAAATAGATACGAAACTTGCCTAACTTATATCCAGAAGGAAAATTTAATAACGAATTTTATTAACTGAATTTCGATATATTTTTATATTTTTACTGTAATATATTAATAGTTATATTTTAGAACTTTATAAATGTTTTAGGGAAATGTTTCCGCCGAACATAGTTGAAACCCAGAGTGTCTTCTCGAGTTCTAATTTTGAAAATAACAGTATAAATTGAGCTATTAGTAATGTTCGTAGCTCAATGTAATTTTTTTTTAATTATAAAAAACACTGGTCAACAAGGTTTTTGCTTCCAGGAATCCGAAAATTGCTTCTAATAGCTCGATTTGTTCATCGAGATAATTTGCTATGTTTTTATCATTGTGACGTATTGAAAAGGGGCTGGCACCCAGAACCCGCGATCTTAACTTAAAATTATTATTGATGTAGTGCAAAGTTGTTACTTGATAGGCGTCATTAGAGGTAGTGGCCCAATGATTCATGGTTAGGGTCACCTAACCTTAAACAGTTCTGCATCCACAGGATTTCACCAAAGCGACCTTTTATGGCTTGGTACAGCTAGGGTAGCTTGATTTTTAGAGTAGAAAAAATTGCTTTGTGTTTTGACAAGATTAAAGGGTAGGTTACCACATGCTGATTATCTAAATAAACTTGCTGACTTGTTTGTGTCTCATAGTGCTCATGTTGCATGTGGTATACTTAAAGCGGTACCGTTTGCCATTCCAAGGGTGATTTGCTTACCCTTAGGTCCCGAATTCTTTCATTTGGCGTTGGCCTGACCAATCCTGTTAACCTTGATTTGTTATATAATCTACATAATCTGATCTAATCTAACTGAAGAATATTTACAATAAAGAATCATAACGATTAAAATAAAAATTATGAAAAGCAAATTTTATTATCAACATTTCCAAAAAATCAACAATACAAATAAAAATATGACTTTAAATATTTACAATTTACTTGTCTCGTTCATGGAACAATTCTTTAAAAAAAACATTTTTAAAGAGGTCCATATTATATTACACATCAATTTTCAAACAAATTATTCACAGAGTTTTCCTTACTGAAGAAAGCTTTGGCGTTTGGTTTTCAACTGTTGTAACTTTGTTGATTGGTCACTAGAACAGGTCATTCGTCTCCCAAGTTAACTGTTGTTCAATATAAGTGATATATTTGAGAGTCTATATGCTCAAGTTTGAAAGTTTTGTTTTGACAATAAGAAAATTTTTTTTTTTAATTCACTATATGAATTAGGATCGAAGTAAAGGATACGCAAAAAAATTTTTGTATCTTACTCTCAGTTTTTTGGGAAACAACTAGCGTTTGAATTTACACACACCGAAGTTAATTTTTCCCCAGAAAGCAACTCAACAGCACCAAAAGTAGTTGCATACTGTATTAGTGCAAAATCACTTCTAGAATAAACTTTTTAAAACGAGGAAATTTAAAAGATCAACTTATGTAGGTTGAAATTGATGGAGGAGGTGGCTTTCTCAAAATCAGTTTGGGTATCATGAATTTCCAACAACCTACTTAACAAATCACAAAAAAATCTCTGACTCGTCAGACCTTAAAGGATTCAGATGTAAAACTTCAGCTTCTGCTTGCTGTCTGAAAGGTTCTTCCAGAAACCTATGAGAATGTCAAAAGCATCTTGGAACTTGTCCAAGTGCATTGAATCAGCTTCTTCTTGTCTTGTGATATGAAACTTGTAAACATGATATTTGGAATTCATTCTCTTGCTAGTTTACATTCCTGTACTTGGTGTGATATTGACGTAAAGAATCTTGCGTGCTGTGGAGCTCCTAGAGCATTTGGTTCTATCAAGAAAAACCATGAAGCATTTGTCTCATCTGGTGTTGATAGCAAAAAAGCAAAAAAAAAAAAAAAATTAACAACACTGTTTATTCTCCAATTATAAGTATGCCTGATGATTCTCTCATTATTGACTTTATTCCTTCAATGGAACTTCACCTGCTATTGGAAGTTGTGAATCATCTGCTTAAATAACACAAAAAGTCATGGCCTAATACTGACACACTGCGAAAGTTCAATTCAGTTGTTGAATCTTGTTTTGGAAATGAGCTTGACAAAGCTTACTCTGAAAAAATTCAAAGCTCAAGGAATCTACATTACTCTCAAAGGACCATCTATAACACCAAAAGTTCAGTCTTTTATCTTAGAATCTTTAATATCTATTCTTCGATATTTAGAGTACTTGACTAACTGTCTGGTTGAATGCAACAGCAAACACATGTGAAGACTAAAAACCTTAAAGTAATTAGAATTGTGATTATTACTCCAATATGTAAAAGAATTTTCTTTCTCTATAATTGTAGAAATTTTCTCATCCTTTTCTTACTGTCTTATTATGAAGTGTTTATGAAGGAAAATGTACTTTGGAATTATAAAAATGAGTTCATCATTTTGTACTTCGGTAGGAAAAACGTTAAATGCAATTTTTTCTCTCGGGCGATAATAGTGGATTTTGGGGTTAGTATCTGTTTGATCCTCTAAGTACCAATCCTCCAGAGGGTTTCTCTGTCTCAAAAAGGTTGGGTAGAAAGCCATTTTTTGGAACAAGGAATGGATAATCCCTCAACCTTGAACAAAAACAACATGATCGCGAAAAATCATGGATCATGGAAAAATCAAGGAAGGCATAACTCTGTCTGAGAAAAACAAAATAAAAATTTATTACCTCAAACACTGTACAGGGTGCGGCAGCAATTAGCTAATTAATTTTTGGTTGGGTCTTGTGATCTAAATAAAATACTTCCGCTCTTTGTTTTTGTTGGTTAATGTTCAATGAACGTCTTAGATTTGAATAAAATTGTGAATGAAAACATTTTAGTTAAGTTTTACAATGGAAACCAAAAGAGCAGAAGTTTGAATTTGATTCACACGGGTTTGCCTGCACGTGAAGTGATTCGTATTTCTGGATTGTCTAAAACTACATTTTACAAAGTGAAAAAACGTGAAAGTGCTGAGAGAGCCTAAATGCCCTCTTCAGTGAATAAAAAAGTTGATAAAAAGTTCACAGAAAACCTTAAAAAGCATGTTGAAAAGACTCCTTCTGTATCCATCAGAAAGACATCAAAACTGTTTAATGTTGATGAAAGGACAGTCAGAAGAACTCTAAAAACACTTGGAACAGTCAGTGTGGCCCGACCTACATGCCAACTTTTAACAGAAAGGGTAAAAATTTTGAGAATAGAGCGATCAAAGAAGCTTCTAAATCAGCTAAAAAGTCATGCTTCGTCAACAGTTAAAGTTTTCTCAGATGAAAAACCTTTTAGCGTTGACTGTGTGCTCAATAGGCGAAATGATGTGCATATCAGCTTACTAAAACGTTATGTGGTGCCATGACTGAAAAAGACATTCCCAGAAAACAATTACATCTTTCAACAGGGCAATGCACCTTGTCATGGACCAGAAAAACTCAACAATATCTTCAGAACAATATGGCTAATTTCTAGCCCAAACACTTTTGACCACCATCCAGCCCTGACCTGAAACCCCTTGACTAAAATGTGTGAAACGAAGTTGAGAATAAAGGTTGCAAAAAGTCTCAGTCAAGTGTCAAGTCACTAAAGTCATCAATTACCCGTGCTTAGAACTCAATGTTAAGGGACTATATAATTAGCACCTACCAGTCCTTCTGTTCTAGGCCTGAGGCAGTGATCAAAAAAAGGAGACCAAATTGAATGTTAAGGTGGGAAAAGCATTTATCTTCAACTTTTCTTTTAGTAATATTCCATGAATATAATTTTTAGTGCTTTAAAAATTCATTTTAAAAAATATTCTAAAAAGTTCGCGAATCGCTGCCGCGAACTAAAATCTCTCGCTCTTTTCTCAGACTTAATCAGATCCATGAGAAGAATTGCATTAAGCTCAATGCTGTTTGAACCATCAGTCTATAGGGTTGTCAAAGACAAGTGTAGTGCCCGAATTCAAACAAAACTTTTTGTTTGAATTCGGGCACCAAATAGTGCCTTAAAACTCATAACGTTTTTTTGACTAGTGTTCGTATTTTTCCTTGCTTTTATGATGGCGGATCAGCAAACATAATACTAAGTAATAATACAATTTGCTGCTTGTTATATATTTTTTACTTGTAAAGAAACTAAATACGAATGTTTAGACCGTTAAAAGTATTGAAACTTGTATTAGAGAGTTCTGTATTTAAAAAGAGGAAAGATACATTAAATTTTAACGTTTCTCATCATTTTTTAAATAACAATATTAATACAATTTAATTTAATTCTCGCAAAGCACTTAAAACTCCGGGTGTTTTTAGATCTCATTTTTCTAAAAAGTGCAATGTGGAGAAGAAAGTTTTTCATAGTAGTTGTAAAAAAATTCGAAATGCAACTTTGAAAGTAATAAGTATAAAAAACAAAAACAAAAAGATAAATAGTTCTTAAAAAAAATATTTCACTTTTCACTCGACTTTGATTTGTTTGCCAAGAAACTCCCTAAAAAAAAAACCACCCAAATAAAATAACTAACAAAATTATTATACATTATTTTATATTTAAAATTAAACAGCAAACGATCACAGTCCCAAAAGTTATACAAATTTAATTTTACATTTTCGGTTAAAATTTTTGTTTTTTCGCTCATCTAGATGAGTGTTTTGGCTGCATATCGTTGTTTTATCTTCATTTATCATAAGCGGTCTCCTTTTAAGAGGTATGAAATATTAGATATAGAGGTAGCGGATATAGATAGAGGTATAGAGGTAGAGAATATAGATAAAAGTTTATGATATATTAAGTATACTGGTATATAGGTAGAGAATATAAAGGTCTGTGATATATTAGGTATAGAGATAGAGAATATAGATAGAAGTCGAGGAGATATTCAGCAACTGTAAGAATCCCGTTATAATTTGTATTTTACACTTAGTCCTAAGTATTTCTTTAATAACTTAGATTACTGTTTAGGAAAAAACAGATAAATTTACTCAATAACAACTTCATTCACCTAATATTTCGAACTGTTTCAGTTGTAGATAAAGTTGCATTAATTGTAAAAATATTAGCTTGAAAGCTCCATTTTTTTAACTCGAAAAGACAGGTGTTTAAAATCTACGATTTTTTAAAAAAAGTTCACAGCTTATATATGCAATTGGAGCACATTTAAATTTTGTTAAAACCTAGAAATCTCTACCTGTTACCCAATAAAGTAATTCAGTCTTACCAGTAATTCAGTTTTATCAGTAATTTAGTCTTACCAGTTATGAACCATTAATTTTTGTACACTGATAAGCGCTTCGTATCTCACTTGAGGATCATCATGACCCATGCAACGCATAATTAAATCCTTGCAGCCCAATTGATCAAAAGCACTAGATAATAAAAGTTTGAATTTCCATATCAATGAGATTTTCTAACAGTTTTGTCCAACGAGGTTCATCTAACATTGATAATAATAAAAAAAGCACATACGGTCTTCCTCTTGGATAATGCCTGATAAATTCTCCAAGGTCATGACATGCAACTGCTTTTATTATAGGATCATCACTTGACTCTAATAAACGCACTAACATCCTACAATAAAAAAAATATACACTTAAAACAGTTAATGCAAAACAAAAATTTCAAATTTACCCTTTCATCAACTTGCAATGTTTTCTCAAATAAAATGTTCGAAAATTCTTACTTCAATAACTCGTAGTTTGCATCGGTTATTTTTATAGCATTCTCTCTCTAGAATAAAATTAATTATCTAAGAATAGATGTGAAAAGTTTATTGTTTTTGGAAGGGAATACTTCTTAACTCTTAATCATGTTTTAATGAGTTTTAACAAGGATTTACTAAAAACTGTGATCTAGGAAAAATTGAAATGTAAGAAGGGTTTGTATGAAAACGATTTTTTCAGTGGAAAAGTTACATATATTAAAAAAAAAAAAAAGTGCTTAAAAACAGAGCTCACCCAAAACTTTTCTTGGCGATGAACTGGACTCCACTCCAATCTTCCAGATTTTACCTCAGCCACATACTCATCCCAAGTACTATGTAGAAGAGATTTTTAAACAAAATTGAATTTAGAAACATTTTGTTTAACATGATGAAAGACAATGAAAGTTTTTTCATGTTGAAGTTTAACAGCTCCAATAAAAATCCAGCTGAAATAGACTTTTAACTTAAATAAAAACCTTAGATCTTGCACGCTTGCATTTAGTTTCTCAGTGATAAATTCAATATCCTCCTTTATATCTTCATCTCCCCAAGTCTTTTTAGCCATCACATCAAAAACCTGGAGGGATATTGAACACAAAACTATGTAATTACTAGCATTGTAAACATTTTTCAAACAAAATAAATTGAAAAATCTTATGAACTTACTGGCAATAGTTTACATTGAATAAGTGATACAGAGGCTGTCTTGCTATCCTCAGCTTTTTCAAGAAGATTCTAAAAATTTTTATTTGATCAATAACGTTAAAAAGAAATATTTGCACAAAATTCAAATGAAAGCCTTCTCTTTTTCTGATGCTTCTAAAAAACAACCTTTTAATATCAAAAATAATCTCATAATTGTATGAATTATGAGATTATAGCACATGAAAGGTTGTACCAATAATCTTTTGCACTTAAATAAAGTACTAACATACCAATATAAAAGCTGTATTTTTTTTTAAACAAGCACATTACAAAAATACAAGTTTCCTCAAAATACATAAATCTAAAATATTCATAACAAACTTAAAAATATACCCTAAATGTTGCAATTATAATTCGGGTAACTTTTTCTTTCTCTGAGTTTTTCATGATATCAGCTAGCACTGGAATCACATTACCACTATAAGAGGACAACAACAACAAAAATTATCTAGATATAGCAAAAAAATAACTCCAACAAAAACACAGAAAAAATAGAAAACGATGGATAAATGGAATCATACAAATCTACTAGCAATGTAGATCACCTGATATTCACAACTGAATCAGGTGGAACTCAACTTTATTTTGTAAAACATAAATTATATTTATTTTAGTCTATTTTAAAGCAAGTCATATTAAAATAAATTAGTAGCAGGATTAATAAATTTTTATAATTCTTAAATATCATTAATAAATGTGAATCTTTCAAATAAATCTTTATTTATTATACTTTTATCTTCTTTAAAACTTCAAACTAAATACCTAAAACACATTAAGCTGCTTAAAAAATAGAGGTAAAAAAGGTAAAAAAAAAAAGATCTCGCTGAATTGACCCATGTTTTTCCCAAACAGTTCAAAATGATGAAATTATCAAAGCTCTAGAGTTGGATAATACAAACCTCATACAACACTACAGCTTTGATAGTTTCAAGTATTATAATCAGTACAGGATTATCCTTAGTCTTGAAGAATCTTGAGGAATCTATAAAGAACTTTTTTCCATTCCCATAATACAATATTGCAGATGGAGGATAAGAGGACATTCTTATTTCTTGTTTTTATATAAAATTTGTTTTATATACAATAATACGTAAGTTAAATAGTTTGAGTTATAATATGAATCAATTTTGATTAAGATAATTGTTTAGTGTCCTGTATTGAGCAAAAATTGAAAAGAAGAACCCACTTAATTAGATGACTTGTTAATAAGTCTACTTTTCAAAAAATATTCTATTAATATTACAAAGTGTTTCTCTAGTGAAATGAAATTTTATAACAACTTTTAGGCTTTCTTACTTTAAAAAAAATCATTAACTAAATAGTGCAACTCAAGTTAAGTTTAAACTTTAAAATTCTAAATGAATGTTTTTTAGTCAATCAAAATTCTTTATGTGTATCAAGTATGCATGTCATTTATGTATATCAATTATGTATATCATTCTTTATATCAAGTTAATCAGCATTCTATATGTACACAGAAGATCAATCCAAGTTATCATTTAGGTCTAGTTTTATATCTTGATTAAACTGAAGTAACAAAATATCTTTGATGATGCTTATACAATTGTGTTAATCAATTTTGCTTACAATTAAGGGTAATTTTTAATTCTATGCATCTTATTTAAGCATTATTTATATTTGAGTAGATATTCTAAAGTACATACATGGCATTGTTTCCTTCCTAAAATATGAAGAAAGGGTTAGGTAATGATCAAAAGGTCTATATGCTTTGCAGTGAGTAAAAATTTACCAAATCAGATGAAGGAGTCTGGAATGGAAGGTATGCCATTACAAATTTAGAAAAAAAGGATTAGCCAAATTTTTTATCAGTAAATTACTATTTTTTCTCATTAAGCTTAAGAGGTTTAGGTTTACTTCTTTTTTTTTTTTTGATTTTGTCTATAAATGAGGATTATTTTTCTAAGTAGATTGAAGAAAAGAGTCCTTTTCTCTATTCTAATACTTCAATTAAGGATAAAATCTAAAGGTAAGGCTAAAGGTAAGAGAGACATTACTTTTTTAAATCTGGATGGAGGGAAATATTTAATTGATAAAGTTATAACACTATGATGCAAATTCATATGTAATTAGTATGTATGAGGTGTATTATCCTAAAACTTGATTTATTGATAAGGCTTTCCCAAATGACTACCTGCTGTGCTTTTCACAAGAATATTCAAAAAACAAGATTTTTTACTTTAAAGATTAACTTTTTAAGGTCAAATTACTTAAAGAAAATATAATTTTCAAAAAAACATTAAATTTAACTGGACTTATTCCAAAAAGATAATTATAGTAGTTGTGCTACAATTAATTTAAAAATCATCATTAATGAAAAAACCCTATCTACTTACCAAGCATTATTTTTTATTTATTTCTTATCAACTGGAAATTTTGTTTATTTTTAAGTAATGAATGAGTCTTACTTATAAATGTATAGTCCTCCCTCTGTATATTTATATAAACTATACACAAATATATATAAACATATACAAATCCACATTGCAAATACATAAACTTAATGAAATGATTTTAATGATAACTTTTTATTTCATTTAAGCTGAAATAACTTATAAAATCATTAACATTACAATTTAGAAAATAACAAAAAAATGTTTGTAAAAAAAAAAATTTAGCCCCAATTTCTAGTTAAAAAGTTACTTTATATAATGTGAGTATTCTCCATAAATACTTACTCTGCAATAATGCCTGCAATCTTCACCTGAAATGATAACATCCATAATGAGAAAATCAACTGATATTGAAGTTGAAAGCCAAGACTGCTGAGTAAAACCGAAACAATACTGAAAGCAAAGTAGAAAAACAAAATTTTTTTTTTAGTAATATTAACTACAAAAAAAAACAAAAAAAAAAAAAAACCATGTTTCCAGTAGAAGAGATGTTTTTGAAAATCATCTTGATAATTTGATTTTCAGAAGAAGCTTTAATTGATGGTAAAATGAAAAATGGTGTATAGGGTTAAAAACTCATAAAAATCTAACAATACCAGTTTATTTTAATAATGCACTAAAAAGTGGCAAAATGGTACTGATGACTATTGCTCTAATAGTTTTTATTTAGCAAAATTAAACAAAACTTAGTATTCTTTCAGATGAAGCAATTTAAAGGAAACAAATGTGGTTTTAACCTTAAAAAAGTTTTTCCTCGATAAATAAATTGCTTTAATTAAACTGAAACTCAATCAAATTAGGCTTTTTTCATTTACCTGAATGCAAAAGCAATTTATGAACTCTAATAACACCCATTGTATGAACATTAAAATATAATTAAACATAATCCAACTTAGTTTTTATGGATTGATAACCAAAATGCATTGATGTTGCAAGTTTTTTTACAAAATCTTCAGAGAACTGCTTTAAATACTTGGCAACAGACATCTTCAGCTACCCAGTTCACTTGGACTGTCCTTTAGTTATAGAACTAACAACTTACACACCTTTGATGATTTGGTGTATTTGTAGCAACTGATGGAATAGATTGTGTACTCAGCATATTTTTTTATGCCAAGCTAATGCTGGCCCAGCTAATGAAATATTATCTTACATGTAATTGTTTAAAAATGTCTTTAAAATTTTTGCCAATTTAGTTATAAAATTTAGTTATAAAATAAGTTTTATGAAGAAATCAATCTTCCTTAAGTTATTTAATTTTTTGGGTCAAAATCTTTTTTTAAGCTCTGTCTCATTTTATGTGGTGAGAATTGTGAAAAATTAATTTTTGGCAAGTATTAGCCCATAAAAATTGTTTTTAGCAGATCTTTTTTAAACACTCAGTTTAAAAAAAGTTTTTAAATTTCTCTGTTCTTTATCTAAACTTAGTTTGGACAGTTTTGGATTACCATACTCACTGGTAACTATATCACACTCTCTCATATCTTGTGAAATATCAGCTATTTAATGCTCTTCCTCTGCTGAGACTCATCTAAAATGCTGAACAGAGTATTAGATGAATGTAGATAAGATGCATAGTCATGCTTGTTGAGCGATTCACAGAAATTTTAAAAACACCTGCTTCATAGTTCATTTCCCAGATGGTTTTTAAAGTCTAAACAAAGCCTAAACACCTCAAAAATAACTTTGCATAAAACACTTCCTTAAGATATAAAGCATTTCCTTCTTTAGAGAAAGTGTGGTAACTAGCTTCCATTGGCTGTTTGGCATTTTAATTTTTAAATAGTAGTTTGCTAGGCACATAAAGATTGCATGAAAAACAGCTCCTGCTTAATCTGAACCTCACTTTGACCTGGTGAAAACAGATCAATTTTTCTCTTGAAGTCATATTAGAAAGTAAAGTTAAGAATTATCAGGAATTTCTAAGTTTTACTGTCTAAACTTGGATTTTTTTCATATTTCATTTTATTTAAGAAGTTGAGAGATGCCAATCTTTAAATTAAACTAATCATCCTTAGGTACTTGAGTAGCGGATGAGTTGGCCCTCAAAAATGTTCATTTAGTCTGATACAAACTCGTTTTTTGAACTAGTATTTGAAATTGTAGTATCAAAACCATACCTAAAATTTTTCCTTTTATTTCATGATTTCAGAAGGTCTGTTATTAATTCAAGCTGCCATTCTCATGCAGAACTAATACAAATGGGTTTTTCTAAGGATTATTTTTGATTATACAATTAATATTCACTGCTACTCTGAATCTCTACCCTCATTTGATAATAAGAGTTTATCTGTTGGCAACATTTTACAAAAGGGCATTATTATTGCCATAAGTCAACATTAAAACTAGATGTTCTTACTACTTTAAACTTACCTGAAAAGTGTTATCCTTTTGCCTAAGAAACGTTCATAAATCTGCAAAAAGTATAAATCAAAGTAAATTTTACATGCTACAACAGCTGTAGATGTTGATTAAATGACTTTATAGTTAGTAGATGACAATGATAACCACAAAGAAATTTAATGAATTTTACTAGAGTTTTACTTCAGTTCACAGTGATCTGGCTTTCTTTATTTTCTTTTTTTTTTTAAATTCATTTTTATTTATGTATTTTTTTTTTACAATAAAAAAAATCTGTGTACAAAATAATTTCTAATGAACTTAAAGTTTATAGCTAAAAACATATCGACCAAAGATTATACGGTTGACACTTTCTTTCTTTGTTTAAATTGGTGAGATTAAGTCAACAGCTCTCTATTTCACAATCATGTAAAACAGAACTTTGTTTTGAAAACTTTTAAAAACAGCTTCATCAAACATGCATTTGTAAAATTTAAGATAAAATCCTTATTACTGCTAAATTGCTAATAATAACATAAATTAAATATTTTATTTGCAAAGAAACTTTATATATTAGAAATTGTGCATGCTAATAGAAATACAGTGATAAATTACTTTTCATCATTTAAACTTATGCACTTTTTCAAAATCAATGGATTAAAACAATCTTATGGGGTTTTTGTTGAAGATTTATCATGGGATTGTTTCACTTTTGAAGAATATTTCTACATATGCAACACAACAATTCTGCAGCAAGAGGGTGTGCATTCAACTCTTCAATGATATTATTTACCACAAAATCTAATTCTTCATTTTTTTCTAATGATATTAAAATAATCAAAGTTATCACTCATAAGCAAGCTGAAGATGCTGAAACCATAATGCTCCCTAAAGTGTGCACTCTCACTCAGGCTTCCTAAAGTGTACACTAAACCAAATAAGTTCACATTCCTTCATATGAAAATATATATACTAATACTGTTTTAAAAATACATATGGTCAAATTATGTTTATATTTTCTTACTAACTATTAAATAACTTTTCTGGATTGCATTTTGATTACTTTTTTATTAAAATAATAAATATGCTTTTATAGTAACATATCAATACAAATAAATTTTATCAATTAAAATATTAGCAGTTAAAATTAATACCAAGAAATAAGAAATTTACACTGAAAAAAGAGAGTACCTGTTAATACCATTAGCTTGAACAAAGGGTAACCTATATTCATCTACTTGTAATATCCATTGAACACATTCTGCTACACTTTGCAAGTGCTCATTTCCCTGTAATATTACATATTTTTTTATTTACACATACAGTACTGTGAATATGTTTTAGAACACTTGTATAATTAGACATATTTACAATTTTTTTTAAGTACACTTTAAAAAATTTTAATTTTTAAAGCGTACTTAAGTTTAATAATATGTAAGAAAAATTAAAAGAGTATATTATTTTGAATAAATAAACAAAATTGATGAGGGAACCATGAGGGATTTGTTAGTTTATTTATTAAAACAATGTGTCATAATAACTACTGGCCAAGCATTCATCTAAATAAGAAATAAAAATGAACTGGTTTAAACTGATTCAGGTTCATACTCCTTCATTTTTTGTTTTTGACAATATAAAGTGCAGTCATAGAATGAATTTAGTACAATAATTATGGGTCTTGGTACTTTTTTTAAAAATTTTTTATAAACACAATTAAACAAATAGTTAAAAATAATTAAACAATGTTATTAAATTGCATTTTTAGAGTAACTAAATGTTTGTTTTCATTTTTAAATGTTTAGTTTGCATTTTTAGTTTAATTAAATGGGTAAAATATATTTAATAGAGAGACAAAAAGTTATTGTGCTTCACGAAGAAGGTTATTCGCAGCGCCAAATTTTGTTCAAAAAAGGATATTCAAAGACTGCTGTTACAGAAATCATTAAAAAGTTTAGAGAAACTGGCTCCCTTGAAGATAGAAAGAAAAGTGGTAGAGCTCCTAAGCTAACAAAAGATGACAATATTTAAAAACCCTTTCTTTAAGAAACAGGAAAAAAACATCAACCAAGTTGGCAAAGCACATAAACACAACAACTGGGAAAAATGTCAGCTCTTCTTGTATTCGACGACACCTACTCAAATCAGGATTAGGAGGATGTTGCAATTCGAAAACCATTATCATGGCGTGGCAATAAAGAAAAATGACTTAAATATGCGAAATAACACAAAGATTAGGCCCAGGAAATGTTTAATTGGGTTCTGTACACTGATGAGTCCAGGAAATGTTTAATTGGGTTCTGTACACTAGTGAGTCAACCCTCTATTTTGATCAAACCACCTACTTCATCTGGAGTAGGTGGTTTGATCAAAATAGAGGGGTGACTCACTGGGGATCGTTATGTGGATATCCTAAGGCAACATGCTGTATCATCCAGAATGAGACTAATAGGTCATAATTTTATTCTGCAGCAGGAAAATGACCCAAACATTGTTCCCGAGTGGCAAAAAATTATTTAAATGAAATGGAAGAGGAAGGAGTACTGGAATTGATGACTTGGCCTACCCAGAGCCCAGATTTGAATATAATTAAGCATATTTGGGATTACCTGGACAGAAAGAAGGTCGAATATGCTCCCCAAAATGCTGAAGAATGTTTTGAAGTACTTCAAAGAGAATGGCACAACATACCCCAGGATTTTATTACTAATTTGTATGAATCTATTCCCCGACAAATATCAGCTGTGATTAAGGCAAAAGGAGGACATAGTAGATATTAAGAGTTTTTTATGAAGTTCGACATTAAAAAGTTTTTTATTGTTCCATATTTTTGTGTGAAATACATGTGTTTTAATAACTTTTTAATATAGAACTACAAACTTAAATATTTGAGAATTCTCCGGGATTTTTTGAAAAAATGTAAGTGGTCTAAAGCATATTCACAGTACTGTATGTACAGTGATTTTAAAAAATTAAACACATTAAAAGCATTTTTCATCATAAAATGATAATCATATTTGATAAAGTCATTTTAGCATGACAAGAAAAGTAATTTTTTACAACTAATGTCAATAAAGAGCTTCATATTTGATTACTTTTTTATTAATTCTATCTTATCAAGTGCATATGTTTTTGAAAATGTTCTTTAAGTATGCATTTTTATTAATACTAGTTTGACTTTTCATTCACAAATGTTGCGTAAAATTGCAAAAGAATTGCTAAATAGTTTAGTTACATTTAAGATATTGTTTAAAAGAAAATTTGAAAGTTAATATACATGCGCAGAAAAAGCAGTAAGGAAAACAACAAATAATAGGTGGATAATAAGTAAGAAGGATGGCTGCAGGATCAACTAAATAGCTACTAGGCTATTAATTTCAAAGAACTGCATCAGAAAAAATTGAAAATATTTAAATTGATGTGGCAAGATGGTAAGTGGGAGTTATAGTATTTAGGGCTGTTTTAATTTTAATTGAGTATGTTTGAGTAATACCTATGAAGGTCAAAATAACTAACACACTTACATAGATGCTAAAGAATTGCATGGTTCCATTAGAAGATATGATTATTAATCGAAATGAATGCTAGTAGTTTTAACAAGAAATGGTACCTGCCCAAACTTAGAAGCTTAGATAGAAGAAAATGAAATAAGTTTAATGCCATGGGCAACATAATCAACAGATTTGAATCCAATTGATTCTAGTCAAGGCCCAAAGAGGTTTCATAAGTAGACTAAAATAAGAACTAGAGACCATTTGAGGTTGAAAAATGATCAAAGAACTGCAGATAAAACCTTTATAACAAAATCCAAACTTACAGTTAACAAATAAAATACCTGTAATGTAAAAAAAACTTTTCAAACAGGGATTACAAGAATAGTTTGTTTAATTAGAAAAATCAGTTGGAAGAAAAAGTCATCTTGTTTTATGTTAAAGGGCATTTGCTTTGTATATGAAGTTAAACTCAAGTGTGAATTATTGTATGTACTTTAACTATATAACTATATAGTTAAAGTACATACAATTTTTCTAACAGTTGTTTAACCAATACAGCTATGCACAAGTTTATTGAGATGTGCTAGTTTTTCTAACATTAAAGTTTATTGGATATAGAATTTAAGTTTATCTTTTATGTTTTTTGTTATTTATGTTTGCATTGATAAAAAAAAAAAATAATTGAAAATTAGACAACATATTTTACTGATGACATAAAAGTTTAATTGAGTTATTTAATTACACATTTTTCACACTTCATAACTACTTTTATACTTTATTACCTCTTTAAATGATATATATATTGAGTATTGTGATTCTCAAAAAAATTATTTTAAAATTACAAAAAATATTTTAATTGCTAAAAATTATCTAAAGAATAACTACAATACTTTAAATTTCAATTCGCTTGCAAATGGGTAGAAAAGCAGTGTCAGAGAGCATCAAATGGAAAATTATTTGACTGGTCAAATCAAAGAATCATAATAATGTTGAAATTAGTAAACTTATGAGTATTTCTGAATTTGGCGTACGAAAAACCGTGAGAACCTGGGAGCTGACAGGTAACGTTGTTGACATGCCTTGTTCTAGAAGACCACCAAAGCTTAGTGACCATGACAAAAGTAGCATATTCAGAATCAGTAGAGAAAATCCTAGGCTCAGCAACAAAAAACTAGCTCAAATATTCAACCAATCCTTTTCTAATCAAAGTGTAAGCAGAGAAATCATAAGAAGAACATTAGCAAAAAAAGGTATTGGGTTGTACATTGCAATGAGAAAGCCTATCCTGTCAATCACGGATCAACGCAAAAGATAAAAATGATGAAAAGAATGTTTGCATTAGGCAGTTAAAGATTAAGTAAAAGTGATTTGGACTGATGAGTCAAATTTTCAGGTTGTGAACTGCAAATGAAGACTAAACATTAAAAAATTTGCAACTGAGTAATATTGCGATTGCTATTTACAAGAAAGACGACAAGGTGGTGGAGGCTCAGTAGACATATGGGGATTTCCTCCTATTAAGGCCTTGGTATTTATGAGCTGTATAATGGCCGTATCAACCAATATACCCACAAAAACACACTTGAAACATGTTTGATGGAATCAATTGTGTTTAAGTGTGTTTTTGAAGGTATATTGGTTACATGCAGAGACGAGTTCTTCTTTGCACTCAAGCCAAAGAAGGACACTTTAAATATTAAACTTGCATATTTGTTTAAATTTTTTATATTCTAAACATTAACTCAATTAAACTTTTATGCAACTCATTTTGTAATTATATAATTACTTAATTTTTTAAATTATTTTTTTTAACTATCTTATCTTATCAATGTTAAGTGCATAACTAATTGATTGTTCTTTTAAAAATAAAAAAAAATTAAATTCATTTTCCTGATTTTTTTTTAGTTGAAAAAACCCTAAAAAGTTTGCTTGGAATTACCATCTCGATTAAACTTTTTAAATCTAAAAATGATTTCACACAAATATATTCAATTAGAATGTAAATAAAGGTACTTTTAAAATTACTAACAGAGACAGCCAATTGTGTTTTTAACCAATTTAAATAAAACATGAGATCAGAGTCTGGAATACGATATTTATTGAGTCGAGCAAGTTTAGCAATTAAACGGCTTGCCATATGCATGATAATTTGATCATCCCGATTTAGTAAATTAATAAGTGGAGCCCAAATATTAATTGAATGCTTCTTTGCTGCTTCATGGAATAGCTTAACATTTGCTTTAGAGTTGGATAGAATGTCATCAATCATAACAACTGTATATTGCAGAACATGTTCTTTTGCTACATGATTTAATATAGACCATATTGCAAGAATACACTAAAATAAAAGAGAAAGTTTAACAAAATAAAATTAGGTTAAGTAGACAAATTCTTTTTGTAAAATAAAGCAATCTCAAAATTTTAAAGCAATATAAAAAATTAAAATTCGCGATAAGTTTCTATAAACACTTATCAACCAATTATAATTTTATTTTCAAAAGATATTTAAAAAAAGGTTAATGATAAAATATTAGAACATCAAAAATGTTGAAAGAGAAACCAATCAATGTTAATAAAATAATAATAAAAGTGGTAGCAAGCTAACAGATGAAAGAAAATAATTCCACAACATTTACCTCTCACAAAAAATCAATATGACAAAATGATTTACTTAACTGTTTTATGAAATTTTAATGGTTTAGTTCAAAAGGTAAGCTTTATTTTTTTTATCTTGAGTTCTTTTAAATTTTTCATAAAACCGCTTTAGAAAAATACTCATTTCCACACTGTTTAACAAAAAATATTTAGTTAAATGAAGAAAACTAAATTTTTTTCAGTTTACAAGTTAAAAATGTCTATTTCAAATTATCAACTAAATGCTTTAATGGTTCAAAAAGTTATATATTAAAAGCATTTACAAATTGAACAGTTGAAAATTTATTTGGCTTTGATACCTAGTGGAAAGTTACCAGTAACAGAAAATATTCTTTCTGCAGATGTTGATGTGGGGTGAATTGAAAGTAGCATCAATCTTATTTAAGATCAGTGTTTGAACTCTACTTGCTTCAAATAATTTTTGAAGTTTTTAAAGATATTAAAGCATCATACTACTTTCTAAGTGATTATAGCATCAAAACATATGTAGGAGGTGGGTTCTGATTTTTTAAGAAAAAATTATGAACACCCTCACTGATTAAATTAATTTAATTATCCTTAATTAGCTCATTTACGTAAGTTCAATGAGTTTAAACACTTTTAAAATATCCTCCAAAATCATCTGTACAAAACTAGTATTGCACTGCAGTTTTGGTATTATTAAAATTTGCAGAACAGTATTAAAAATCTATAGAAAATTATGGAAACTTTAAATATTGCTTTATTCATTCTGCAAAAGTTTGCACTTCATCTAGTCCAAGAAATACTTAGCATACTTTAACTTTTTTGCAGTCTAACTATTACACACTTCTTTTTTTGTATCCATTGAAGTATATATACTGCTAGTCCAAAAATTTTTGATCCACTCTTGCATAACTTTATATTTGCTGTCATGTAAGAAGTATTGGAGAAAATTACTGAGTTAGTATTATTAAGTGTTCTGTTATCATCAGTATATATACTATGAATTTCAGCTTTTCAATTACTATCATTCTTGCTTTATTGACAAAACAATATAAGTTTGTTCAAATATCACATACAAATATTATTTGCCCAGAGGAAAGAAAAATATTTTTGTCTGTTGTGAAACACGTATTTCATCAAATCTAGTATGATGTCAGGTAACCTTTGACTTTGATGCATTTTTGTAACCTACTTGGTACTGAATCAACAATTTTTTGAAGAACAGACAGCTTGACATTATTCCATTTGCTCTCTAAAAGGTCCCCAAGCCCACGGATATTCTCCAACTTTTATTTTTTCATCCTCCATTCGATCTCATCCCCTAGATCTTCTATTAAATTGAGATTGGACAAGAAAGAAGGCCAAGCTAATGTTTGAATATTGTTTTGCTTGAGCTAATCAATGGCTAAACCTATAAGTATGCTTGAGATCATTGTCGTGGACAAAGAAAAATTCTTGTCCTAAATTAAATTTTTAGATCGATGGTAACAAATGCTGCTCTAAGCTATCCTGATAATAAAATTGATTCTTTATGTTTTAAAATATATAATTCTCCAATTTCATTTCACATAAAACAGCTCCAAATGGTAACAGAAAGTATACCTTGTTTGACCTGGTTGAATAATGGTTTCAAACCAAAAAACCCAGTTTCATGAAGTCTATTTCCAATGGTATTAAACTAGGACTGAACTAGGAATATCATTACACACCATCTGTATAATGATTCCTAGTTTGGTCTCACCCTTGATATCCACAGCATTGGCAGATTTACTTCAATCAAACTTAACTTTACATACTATTAATCAATCCAATGTTTTGGTTCTTTTTCTTTTTTGACCAGATCCAAATAAATTACCAACACATTTTGTCTGTTTGTATTTCTTATTTAAGAACCATACTCTCGAGGAGGTAATATCTTAGCAGCAATTTTTCCGTTGAGAATCACTGTTCTGATGGTGCTGAATTTCTCAAATTTGAAGATCTTTACTATGTTCTTTTTAGGTTCCATTTTATTTGATTGTAATCTAGTCAAGAAATCTATGAGTATTTATACTATGATTAGTGATTCTAGATATAACGTCACACCTTTTTGTAAAATTCTGAAAAAATTACAAAAGTTCTAGGACTTTTCAGGATAATTCTTTTCTTTCCTTTCCTTTGGGCCAATAATTTTTGTATGTGATATTTGAACAAACTTATACACTATTTATTAATAAAACAAGAACAAAAGTAATAGAGAAGTTGTAACTTGTAGTATGATAATAAAAACGAATGATAACAGACCACACAATGATACTAACACTAAGTAATTTTCTCCAATAATTGTGTGTGATGTATACATACGTACATACATACATACATACATACATACATACATACATACATACATACATACATACATACATACATACATACATACATACATACATACATACATACATACATACATACATACATACATACATACATACATACATACACACATACATAAATTACATTACATTACATTACATTACATTACACTACACTACACTACATTACATTACATTACATTACATTACATTACATTACATTACATTACATTACATTACATTACATACATAATGCGCAGAATGCCTTTGAACAGAGACATTATCAGAAGGCTTTTGGGATTTGACCAAAAAAAGAAGATTTTTGAGGAGCTGTTGAAGCATTAGGAAAAGCTGAGCTTCCCTTTTAATTCTATCAACAAGTTTGAGCAAAGGTTGACAAGCTCATAAAAATGTTAAGTGATCAAGGATGCAGACAAAGTCAAAGTATGGCTGAAAAAAATTAATACTGAAAAGGAATTCTGCTTGAACTTTGACAGGAAGTGAAATGACAATAAAAAATCTCAGGTGGTTTTTTTGAACAATTCTGCAAAAACTCTCAATCTTGGCACTTTAAGTTGTGCCAGCAGATCAGCTGAGAGTATTGTTATCCTAATACAAAGCCTATTTGATAAACGCAATACATGGAAGAGTGTCAAAATGATTATTTCTGATATATATATATATATATATACTATGACTGCTTAAATGAGAAGCTAATTTAAAATTATCCAATTTGCTTAAATAAATAAAAAAGTAATTTTGAGAATAAGAATTTCATATTTTTAAATAAATTTTGGTGTTAAATTTACACATATGCATTATATATTGTTAACAATTGTTTAAGTAAATTTATTTTACTTATTGTATTAATTTTATGGAAGTATCCTATTAATGCAATATTTCTCATTTGTGTAAATACAGGGTGGTGCATTAAAAAAAGTGATTTTTGAGTAATTTACAAATTTTACATTCAAAATTGATTTTTTTTTTAAAAAATTAGTGTATAAGTGTGAAAAAATTTTCTCAGTTAACACAAAAAGTAAGATCTTTTAAGTGTTATCAATTATGAGCTTTGGATAGATGTGCTCTTTTTAAGGCAGTTTCCATAACTGTTCAAAATTTCTAGTTTTATTTCTTGAATCTTGAATATTGAATTTACACAACACATTCTTTTAAATATCCCCAAAGAAAAAAGTTAGGTGCAGTTAAATCTAACAACCATGATAGCCAGTTCAAGTTACTCCATCTTGAGATTATGTAATCACAAAAAATATTCCATGACAACACCATTTTTTCTCTTGATATATGCGCTGTAGGAGCATCTAGTTGAATGAACAATCTACGCTGTGGATTGTTCATCGAAAACAGCCTCACAAAATCATCCAGCATGGTACAAAAACAAGCATCAATTACAGTAACTGCAACAGTTTTATTCTGAAAGAAATACAGTGCAATGATTCTTTTAGATGATACATTTTTTACCATGAAATTGCCTTCTATAAGTATTTCTGGCATTTTCAGTTACCTTTATTCTGCAGTTTATTTTATTGAGAACTCCATTTAATAAAAAAATGAACTTAATCACTTATTCAAGGTTACTAATAAAATTAAGATTTTCTTCAGTTTTTAGTGAAAAAGCAATTGTAAAATTAAGCTGCTGCCAGAAATGTTGCTTTTAAATCTTAATCAAGCTGTAATTTGTATGGCTAGAATTTGTTGAATTGACCTAACATGGCTAGAATTTGTTGAATTTACCTCTGCAATAACTGAAGCTGTGTTATTATTGCCTAATTATAATGGATTTTTTACTCTATGTTGCACATTTTCTCATTCAGAGCAGTTTTTGGTCTTCCAGTCAGCAAAAATCTGCTAATAATTGGTTTGTTGTTGACTGTGATGGTCCAGCTCTCACATTAAAAAGTCTAGGATAAGTGTGTTGAGACATACAATAGGCTAATGATTTTCAAAATAAAGCTTGATAATTTTTGTTCATCGTTACAATGTACCTGTTCATTTTAATTTCAATGTTTTATTTATACTAACTTAAAAATAATTAGATTCAATACAAATGCTCAAGTTTTATTTAGACTTCCATTTGGCCTACAGTGAATCCTAATCTGCCTCTTATAACTTAAAAATCTATAACCAGGAAAATAAAAGATCTCATTCTTGAGAAAAACAATAATTGCAAGCACAGTAGAGCAAGCACCTAACAAAATCCACATGCAAACTTGGATGAGCTCTTCAATATATCCTACCTTAAAGTGATAAAAAAATATCATGTGATAAAGTAAAATGCACAAAAGAACATAATGTATGTTTTTACTCTTACATTATGTTCTTTTGTGCATTTTACTTTATCACATGTGGGACAAACTCTCTCAAATGGTGCTTGGTGAAACATAACCTCTTATATAAAATACAAAGTCATCTAAAGAAACTAGCAATTTATTTAAAATTGAAGTAAACTTATTACAATTTTATTTAAATATTTTAAGTACACTCAAATTGTTTCAGGAAGATTTAATGGATCTTTTAGGAGACTAAAACTTAAATAAACTTTCCAGATTTGACTCATAGAACAATTCTTATTATTAACACAACTAGTTTAGTATTTGCAAAAGAAACATTCAGTGTTCTACAAGAGTTAAGCAATTCTCAAAGTATTCAGGCAGTTCTCTTTATAATACTGGTACCAATACTGGCCCAATAAGTGGTTTAATGATAAAATCTGAAGAGTTACTAAATAGAAAACTACACCTGATTAGATGTATGCTTCATTAAAAAGAAATCCCTTTGAGATCTTTTATTAAAAAACTTGATAGTATAATAACAGGACTATTAAATTTCAGCCAACGTCGTGGCTCAACAATAAACCAATTAATAGCAGATTTTTGACAACAAGGCTCAGTCTATGATATCCTTGGAACTGATAGACCAAAAACTGCTCTGGATAAAGAAAATATACAACTTATAGTAAAAAATCCAGTGTAATCTAGCAATGTTAACAAAAGATAAAAAATAAGCTAAAAATATTCAGGATACACATTAAATTTTGTTGTGTTCTCTTTAAACAAGAGACATTTAATGCATCCCATCATGTTAAAAAACGTTTTAAAATCAACACAACTGCACCTTAACAAAATTACTTAGCAGGAAGTTGCATCAACTAAACGTCAAAAGGATAATATTCCATTATATGATGATACATCCCATTATATGATGATAATTTAGAATAGATTCAAAAAATAGTTTGCTTTTTGTACATCGCAGGAATGGTCACTCCCATTCTTTTGAAATTAGGACTTAGATTTTTGGAGTAGTTTAGAAGGGATTAAATTTGTTTTTTAAAACAATTTTTTTAAATATAACTGAATATACAAGTTTAGATTTATGAATGTAACATTAATACCACAATTTACCTGCTCAGGATCTTGCTGAAATAACTTCTCTCTTTCTTGAGAGTTTTGTTGGGAATAATGGCTAATAAATTGGTAATCTGATTTTGATATCACCTCTCCTTGTTGATAAGACTCCCAGTTCATACGGTAAGCTCGAATTTCAACAAGCTTCATTTCCAAGCGAGTCATTATGACTCCTAGAAAGCAAGCAATAAACAACTGAGAGGTTTGAGTAAACAATATCATATAAGTAAAAACTTTATTGAATTTTTATTATAAGCTTTACAGCTTACTTTTTCAAACTTCTAAACCGAATTTTAAACAGCTCATAGATCAGTATAGGTTGGATGAGAGAATGAAAATCATAAAACAGCATTATCATGGGCATAAATCTACTGCAAATTGTGGAGGAAGGAGAGTCACTGAGGAAGTAGAAAAAGGAAAGAGTGTATTGGTCTCAAAAAGATACCCCCAAGAATTTTATTTCAATAAATAAATAAAACTTAATGTTTGCTTAATAAGATCTAAAATGAAAAGCTATGTTGACTATTTTAACTATTATCCAAAATTTCACATCATGAAATTATACACAACACCTCAAAAGTGAAGGGGCCCAAAACTGTTAATTCAAAAGTACACTGCCTACTACTTACAAAAAAAAAAAAAAAGGCTGTAATACTTGCTTTAAAAAAGGACAAGACTAGAACAAGATTTTAAGTGATTGTTAAAATTTTTATCACAGTAGCCATCACTGTTTTTTTAAGCAGAACAAAGTTTTTAAACTTGCAGAGAGGTTTTGTTGTACAAGCAGAAAAAGTTACTGATAGTATTAATGCAATAGATTTTTAAAGATACCTATTTTACTGCCATCTGGTGCAAGATCCGTATAAATTGAAATGTCAGCAGAAGTCATTTTACTACAATATAGGTAACTCACTATATATTAAATTTAACAAATGCATCTATATCACATTTTTAGGACATTCTCAGAAAAACTAAAACCCTATAAACCACTGAGCTTGCTTGTTAAAATTATATTTGTATACCATTTCAAAATATTAGCTTAGGAAAATTTGTTATATTAGAGACACAAGTTGTAAAAAATGCTTTATTATCATCGATTAAGCCCGTCAGTAATGTCAATTTATATAAATTTTGACTAATGTTTTATTTTTCACGCATAAGAAACCGTCTAGCGAACAATTTTATGCAGTTTTAAGTATTTTGTTAAAGCTGCCGAAATGAATTTATAAAATACGGGTAGTGGCTAACCCATCGACCATTATGTAACTGGATGGTGGTAGCCAACAATCTGATTAATCCACATCGGAATTTTAAGATAATTAGAATTAAAGTTTACCTCTTTTAGAAAATTAATAATGCATTTGTTGATATATTAAAGTATTCACCGTAGAACAGTGAACTAACAAAACATATTATTGGACAAGATCAAGGCTGGATTAAGCCTTTTTAGTGCCCAAGGCACAAATACCCACATCGGTGCCCCCTTCTGCCCGGGGCCCCTTATTTTTCGTTGACTGTGACCGCTGGTATGTTCATTATTATGCAAAGAAAACAGTTTTTAACAAGTATGTTTGTAGTTTGTACTACTATCACTCATATAAAACCTACAATAAAGTATTTCTGTATTAAAATTAATAGTTAATAAATTTAAGCCTTGTCGACAAGTTAGGTATACTAACATGCAGTTTTTATGAGTAGCGCTTTGTTCGTGATTATCAACATAAATGTTATTTTTCCAGTCACTGAACCCATTTTTATCAGCAAAATTTGTGGAACCTGTAGATGCAAAAAATTTACATACAAAGCAGTACACAGATCCCGTGGATGGTGAATACAATAACCACTCTCTCCTGTACTGCTCACCATTCAATTTGTGCCAAAAGTTTTTGGGAACAATATCTTGTTATTTTTCCTCCAGCATAAATGCGGCAAGATTTATCAAAGGGACCAAAATGATGCTGACAGCTAGTAGGCCCACAGTCAACCCAGTAAGCCACATCATAAGCGGAAAAGTCAATCCACAGTCCTGCATATAATGCTTGATTATTTTTATCATTTTCATCTTTATCATCTGCATTTTCATCATCTTCAGCAGATTGAAGAGGGTTACAATTACAACAAATTTCATTATCAAACTCTATTGCAGTGTCTGGATTTGCAGAACAGCCTATAGTAGACTTATCAATAGGGCCGATAGTGTAAGTAAAATCCTTTATTGCCTGTTGCTGATCTAAAACTAAATAACTTGTTAATTTTCTGCTCATAGCTTTCACAACAGAAATAGTGTGCTCTTTTTCTTTAGCTTGTTTTCTCTTTTGTGCACCACTTAACTGAACACGTTTCATTTTGGGATCTGAAATTGAAAAAAGTATGCGAAAAGATGTAAATAAAAATGATTAAATGATATAAAACGAAAGTGTAATTTACATAAATATTAAAAAATTATGCAAAATAAGGCTAAAAAACAACAAACTTAAGGTGTAAGCTCCTATAAATAATTCCTTAATATCAGAATCAATAAAAATGATAAAACAAATGATAAAACAGCTTTAATAATATTTTCACGTTGTTAATTAAAAAATATCCTCAAGTGAAGTCGTTAAAGCTCAAAAATAAAAGTCATTAAAGCGCGAAAAAAGTAATTAGATTAAAAAAAAGTTTTTTTTTTTTAATTAAGCTTGACGGAAAATTACGGGAAAAAAATTAAGCCCTTATTAAGGAACGAATTTAATAAATATATACATAGGGGAAAGGTGCCTATGATGGCATAGCGCTTATGATGGCATACTGGTCATATTTCCAAAATATTGGTTTTGGTGCATAAATGATTAGACCAACATGTGTGTATTAATAATTCATTACTTCTGGTGAAAATTCGTCCCTCTGTCATAAATAATGCTTTTGTAATCAATAAACATAAATTATCGCATGTGGGATTGTAGTTTTAATGCCCTTATATATTTAGGATTACGATTTTATTATACATCATACAGAAGTGAAATTTTTTTGCATTTCATTTGCAGGCTTTGTACATTTATTAGAATACTTCTTTTAATGCTATGTGTAGAATAAGGTAGACACAGCTTGTTTTAATAAATATGGTGACTCTTTCTTAAGATGGCATACCGAGGAGTTGCCATCAAGGAAAGTCTGCAAATGAATTGAAAAAAATGCCTGAATTATATTTTAATGCGCAGAAAAAGGTGATCAGGTTAAGAACAAAGATGAAATATAAGAACTTAAGAAACAAACACATTTGGAAATGAGATCTCCCCCATCAGAAGCTTCCATATGCATTGGATCTTCTGTTTCAACGAAAAGATAAGATCTAGTATAAAAAAGTTGGGTCCGGTGCCTTTAGTAACCCCTAAAATCGAATTGAAAAGGGCATGAAAAAGTGTAAAAACTGGACCTCTGAATACCACACCGGATATCCAAGAATTAAAAGATTAGGCAAAAGAAAAAGATAACAAAGAAAAGGAAAAATTTGTTAGAAAAACAAAAAGAAAGACGGTTGTTGAAGAAAAATACTGCAATGAGGAGATTAAAGGAAGTAATAATAAAATGGATTTTGAATTTGATACAGCATTTTTGAATTGTGATGAAAATTATTCGCTGTCTTGCTCTAAAGAACCATGGATTTGTTGTCAAAAATGCAGATCTTGGTGTTATTGTTTATGTGCAGACATTAATAGAGGTAGAACAAAATTTATATGTGAACTATGCTTATAGACCAAATATTTATTTTTAATTTTGTTTTCTTGATAAGTTGTGTTTCCATTAACAAAAAACAAAAAAAATTTTTGTTTGTCTTATTTCTTTAAAGTGTGCCATCATATATGATGCCATCATATATGTCATCATAAGCAACTAACTGCTCCTATAGGAGCAGTTAGTTGCCTATGATGGCATACTTGTATATCTTTTTTTAATGGTATAAACTTGTAAAAAAGCAAAAAATTAAAAATTCTGAGGTTCATTATTATTCTACAATACACCCATGCCAATGACTCAGAGAAACGTTAAAGTTAAGTATGCCATCATACACATTTCCCCTACAAAATAGATTTGATTAGAATTTAAAAAAATAAATACGCTACTCTAGTATCTAAAGATAGTGCGGAAAGGCTTAGAAAAATTTTTTGGACATTTTTATCATCATCCTCTTCATTTTGTTCAAGTATAATGTCAATATTTAAAACAAATCCGTTAATATCATCATCAAAATCTAAAGTATTTACCCTAGACAAAAACTTATAAAAATTTTTAATATGCTTAGAAACCAGCTTGATAATGTCTTTAAGGTCTTTTACTTTTTCTATTGATAACACTTTTCCATTAGGTCATGAGAAATGTACTCAGACATCTCAAAGTATTGGTTTTCGTCTTTCACAACCTTTTCCTACGTTGACTTCTTGTGCTTCCATTTCATAAACCTCACCCTTCATTTATAATGTAGAGGGTCCAATCTATTTTCTACTTTCTAGTTTTATTTTGTTTTGAAATCTTTGCTTTCTTTGTATAAGTTCGATTTTACTCATAATGTTTATGTGGGTAATAAGAAAAGCGCATCTGCCAGAGAATGGCCCTATAGTACGAAATATAGTACGAAATTGCATAAAAAGTTTTTCTTGAGCCTCTCTGCTCACCATTTTGCAGCATTTCTTTTTACAACAATTTTTAATTGCAGCGTTAAAAGATTTTGATTCGACTTGTTTTCCTCCAGCTTTTATGTGAGGTTTGTTTCATCGGATAACTTTTAATTATTTAATTAAGCTCACGACTTTGTTTAGAAAATATTCTATTTCTTCTCTTTTAGGACGATTCTCTGTGCTCTCAGAGTTATGTTCGTCTCTACTATTCTGCCCAATTCGGTTTAACAATGATGTGAAAAAAGGAAATGTACTATTTTTCAAGCATCTGGGTACATTGGGGGATAGATATTATCATCACTATATGATCCTTGAAATGGTTCATTTTCATAATTAAATAAAAAATTTCTAATGCACTTTCGTTTTTTCCTCTTACGAGCTTGACAAGTTCTCTCTGAGCTGTCAGGAAAATATGAATTTCAGAATGGATTCTGAAATACGCATATTGCAATAATGGTTTAATCAGCAAGACTTCTTGAAAAATTATGTTTTAATCACTTCTGTCAGGTAGTGATAAAACAAGAGTTGGAACTGCTAAATTAATTTATGTAGAAGTAAATTAGGACACAGACTTTTAGGTAAGAAACGAGTAATTATATTTTTTTTAAACCCGTTTAATACCAAGAAAGAAAAGTAAAAGGAAAATTTAAAAGCTCATCTTTTAAAAAAGAATTGGCAACTATTATTTAATACTTCTATCTCCTTTCCACAAAAAGAGGATATTAAATTCAACAGAAGAAAACTATTGTTTACACACATTATATAGTACTATAATAAATCAAATGTCGGTTTACATTTTACGCGCTGGAAGGCATATATATATATATATATATATATATATATATATATATATATATATATATATATATATATATATATATATATATATATATATATATATATATATATATATATATATATATATATATATATTAGGGCATGCCAAAAAAAAAAATTTTTGGTCGCGCTTTAAAAACCTATTCTATACATAAAAATAAGCAAAAATATGAATTTTTATTGTTCTATTTCAATTCTAGGTGCCAGAAGATGAAATCAAGATTGAACGAAAATACGCAAAGTATGGTGAAATTACGTGAAGGATGGCGAAATAATAAGATTGCACCATTTCGTGTTTGGTTTAAGATTACAATCACTACATGACACATCTATTATAAACTGTTAATAATTTCTTATAGCTTAATAATTAAAAATAGTTAAAATATCATTAATTTTTCCGAAAGAAATGGGTCCGAAAAAGAAGAAAAATGCGCATACAAGTGAAAGTGTCAGAAGACCATTATATCTGTTAACTAACCTAATTTCACAGTTACCAAATACAACCAATGGCAGTATTTTAAGATATTATCAATATCTAATTTCAAGTAAGAAGAAAAGATTTATTAAAACACAAATTAACATGGAATGTAGGAAGCAAAAAGGAACAAGGAACTTGGTATGCAAAAGTAAGACATAACTATAAAACATAAACATTTATATTCCTAGATTTAAGAGGACTAAATAATTATTTTTTCAGGTGCCATAAATGTTAAATAAATGAAATATTTTTTAAAAATCTAAGTTAGGTAGAGATTTTTGTGACCTTGAGGCGCAATCAGACTGCTTGATTAGACAAATAGTCAACATTTGGACCAAAGCAGGATTTGAAGCATACATCATTTCAAAATATTCAATTCTTGACAAACTTCAAGCTCTACACAAGAAGTATCAACTTTTGAAAAAACGTGTTACTCTGAAAGATACCAAAGATACTAGAGAAAAAATTAAGAATGAATTCATTTCAACAATGGAACAGTTGTTTGACATAGGCAAAGAAAACTTAGAGCAACTGATGAGAAGTGACAAAATAATACCAGGAACACAAGCTGCTATTGAAGACAACCTAAATTTCTATCTAGACCAGCAAACAGACAGGTAAGAATATCAATTATAAAGTAGCCTTTTTGTAAATTTCTCTATATTAATCAAATTGTTAGTAGCGCAGCTACTTTATGTAGGGCATTCAGTCCGTCTGTCTTTCAGCTATTCATCTCTCCGTCCATCAGAGTAAGTTATTGCATTCTAATGTTATACCTTTTGATTTTATAAGTAGTTTATTTCTAAGCCAGATGAAGAGCTAGCTACCATTATTGAGAAACGCCTAGAAAGGTATAAAAGACAAGAACAAAAATGAGAATGAAGTACCTAAAGGAGAAAGAAAGATGTAAATCAGCTCCCCCACTACTTGATGAAAGTGATGAAAACTTGACGCCAGCTAAGAAAAGGTAAAACAAGTGTCATAATTACTTTAAAACTGTTAAAAAACTTTTTTCTTAAAAATGAAACCCTAACTTATTTATGTAAACATTTTAGATACCAGTCTGCTCCAGCCAGTTTGGATATGTTTGACTCAACTTTGACAGATTCAGATTCTGCTGTAGAAGAAGAATCATTCGAAGGTAGTGATGATGACTTTGAATATGGTGCTGCTCATGATAAAACCCCAAAAGTCTTACCTAAAGGCTCAATGCAAGTAAATAAAAAGATCACAAGAGAAAAACTGATGGCAGTAACTACACCTATTTGTGCTAGAGGGTTAATCAGCATTGAATTACAAACCTGGCTGTTGTCGTCTGTTGTTAATTATCTGGGAGGAGATGTTAATCAGATGGGCATTTCTAAATCCAGTATTTCAAGAGAAAGAGCGAAAGTAATTGAACATCAAGGTAATTTTTAAAGGGACAAGGGATATTACACCTAAAGAAAAAAACTTTTATGCTAACTTTTTGCCAGTCAAAATTAAGTTTTTTTTTCAAATCAAAAGGTATTTCTTCAGATGCCAAATTTCTTGTCCCTGATTTGTAATGTAAGTCTATTATAAATGAAAGTTATGATACAAAATCTTACTATACCTTTAAAGAGTGAAGTATTTACCTAAAAATAAACCATCATAATAATAATGTATTGTATTAAAAGATGATCTTTTTTTAGGTAATACCATCAGAGAAAATTACAGAGAGATAATGGCTGGAAAACACCTTGTTCTCCACTTTGATGGCGAACTGTTAAAACATTTAGATAAAAATACCTTGCAATCTGTTGTAAGAGATAGAGCTGCTGTCAGTGTTACTAGCCCTGAATTTGAGATTAAAAACGATCTCTTACTTGGTGATTTACCTGCAGAGTCTGGCAAAGCTGTTGATGAAACAGAAATTATTCACAATTTACTTGAGTCCTTTGAAATATGCAATAAAATTTTTGCAATTGTTGCAGATACAACCAATGTTAATACAGGAGCCCATGCAGGAATTATAATCAGATTTTGCTATATTTTGGGAAAACCTGTTCTCTGGCTGTTATGCAGACGTCACATGTTTGAAATAGTAATTGTAATTGTCCTTGGACTTACTGCTGTACCAGATAGACAGTTTTATAAATATTTCAAGAAGGACTGGGAAGTGTATCACGCCATAATTCAAAAAGCTGACCTGTCTGAGTTTAAGAAATTTGATGAGAAGAAGCTGGAAGTTGGATCTGAACTTTATAAACTTTACCTGGAAGCTCAGGAATATCTAAAGTTTGCTCTTAATCACGAAGTGTTTCCAAGAGATGATTATAATCACCTAGTCAAGTATGCTGCATTTTATTTAAATGTCTCATCACCAAAGCTAAATGGTTTTAAAATTCATCAAGCAGGAGCTAATCACAATGCTCGTTTCATGGCTGACAGTCTTTACAATTTATCTATTGTTATGACATCAGGTATAATAGATTTTCTGCCTAAAGATCAGTTACCTCACCTGGAAAAGTCAGCTTTTATATGTGCAGCTTTTTATGCTCCATGGTATTTATGTTCATACAAAGCAGAATATGCTGTTAAGAATGATTACCTGTCATTCAAGTCAGCTTATGTTATGCAACAAGAGTTCGATGTCAAAATTGGCAATGCTTTTCTGAAATTTTTTCAGCAGCATTCTTGGTATCTTGCCCCAAAGGTTGCTGTGTTAATACTGGCAGATCCAGATGTTGAAGAGAAGCTTGCAGTTCTAGACAAGCTGTTGACCTTTGAGGTACCAGATATCAACACTATTCCCAATGGTAAACCTGATGCTGTCCTAGTTTTACCCACCTCTGAGTAACAGAGTTGATTACAGAGGAAAGTTGGGCTCTGTTCATTGTTCTAGGCATACAGGACAAAATTCCTACCTGGAAAACAGATTTAGCTGCTGGAAAGCTGGAGGAAAATGATTCCTATGTGTCATTTTGTGAGTTTGCAAAATCTGTAAATGTTACAAATAACCCAGCAGAGCGGAATATCAATCTAATATAAAGATAAATCAGTAGCGCATTAAAGGAGGACAAAAGGCAAGATATACTGCTAGTTGTCCGAGAGCACAGGGCGTTAATATCATTAGAAGCTGACCAAAGTGCACTGACCAAATTGTAAAAAGTCTGTTATAGTAACAATATTTGATTTTAAACTAAAAAATACCTTTCCTAACTTATTTATTTCTTCATTTTCAAAAAGAATATTTTTTTTCAGAAAAAAACAATGATTTCTCGTATTTGCGTAAAAACCTAAAATCATCTTCCAGCACTAAATATGGTCCTAAGAGAGGTCAAATTTGGTTTATATACTTCTTTTTATGTATAGAACAGGTATTTATACGGCGATCTTTCATTTTCTGAAAATCGTGCCATTTTGGCATGGCCTAATATATATATATATATATATATATATATATATATATATATAATATATATATATATATATATATATATATATATATATATATATATATATATATATATATATATATATATATATATATGTATGTATAGTTTTATAGAAATTATGTTAATATTTCCAGTAAGAGTGCTCAATACAGCGTAGAATAAGTAGAGCGAATATATTATTATTGTTATTATATAAACTAAATAATTAGCTTGGTTTATATTACATTACTTAAAGTTTCACGCAATAGCGATTATCAGATGTTATAAACAGTAAAAAAACTTAACGACAAAAAATACGAAAAAAAGTGCTATGGAGTGTCAGCTATGATGGCATTAAAGTTTTTTATTAAAAATTTATTTTCGTGGCGGCACTTTGATGTTAGTTCACTTCGTTTATTGAGCAAGTCTAGTTTCGATGTAATAATGTGGTACTTTTCGGTCAAGCACAAATTACAGTAATTACCACCAGGTTTAAATGGTTCTGTCTGATCGAGAATGTTCCACGTAAGGATGGGTTCTAAGCCTTTACTTTTGCACTCCCATACAAATTTAGAAAGTTCAGTGGAGTTTGCCTTACTTTCATAACGAAAAAAATTTCTATGCTTATACCATCTGTCTTTAAAGGTTTTTTCAGTGAGCCCAAAATAATAATACCCCTTTTCTTGCTGCTGAGTTTTTACCTTGCAAATATAAATAAGGTTTTTCTTAAGGCATTTTCCATTTAGTGGGCATGCAGCGGTTTGTCGGCAATTGCATGATTGGCTATTATTGTCAGTAGAATTAGATATAATTCTTTTGTTATGAGCAGTAAGAATTTTCTTAATATTTTGGAGGCAGCTGTAACTAACTTTTACGTTGTTCCGGTTAAAAAGTTTGTGAAATTTATGGTCTTTAGGAAAGCATTTATCAATTAAACCCAAAAATATCTTTGCTACGTTTGTTCTAACGTTCAGTGAAAACGGAGGGTTAAATGAAATAACGTTTCGTTTTCGAGATCCTGCATCACGTTTTGGCTTGTTTTGATTGAAAAAAATTTTTCGTTTAACCCTTAAAGGACAGCGGGGTATTTTACTACCCCAGAGGAGTTTATTTTTAACTGCCACATCAACAAATTTTGTTTATTTAAACTGCCACTTCAGAACATCTTTTATTATCATTTAAGGAAGTTGTTAGTGTAAAATGTTTTTGTTACTAATCAATTGACAATAATATTGTTTGTTGAAAATTTAGTTGGGTCAAATCATTATATTTCAACCAATGGCCTGTGGGGTACCATCTCTGATTTTCCTGATTTTTACATATCATTATCTACACAATGTAAATAGGTTAAATGTGCAATTTCAGAGTTCCAAGTGCAGCGGTTTAGAAATTATAGCCTTACAAACACTCTCAGGTAGCCCCCCTCGGTTCCTCGAATGGTAAAAACAGACAACTTTAAGGCCTTATAACTTCTTTCTAACTTTCAACAAGTGGCTCATTTTTTCTAGAACTATTTTCTAGATATTTCTGTCTTAAAAATAGTGATTTTCATTAGCTTGTGTCATGTTAGAAAAAAACTACAGCCTCCTCAACTTTGGAAAAATTCTGAAAAATCCTAAAAAAAGGCAAAATGAAGTTAACCGTAGTATTTTTCTATTCATCAACAAGTCCTTACATGTAAGTTTTCTGATTAGCTACAATTGTCTGCAACAAATGGGCAAAATATAAGCAGCTTGTTACATTTTAGAAATCAGTTTTATCTAAAAATATATAGTCCACTTGACTAAAAAGTCCCATTTTCAGCCATTTGGGGATAGCTCGTAAATTTTTCTAACACTTTGTATTGATCTGATATTAACAGCAAATAAGGCCATTAGATCTAACTTTATAAAAACGTAAACATTACAAACTTGTCATGTTCACAACAAAAATGGCAGCATATTTTAATAACCCTATTTTTCAATTATCAGGGTTGAATAGCGTTATTGGAAACCAGTGCCCCTCCAACCTGCCTCCTGGCCCATATGAGAGATATAACCTATCGTAAGTCATTTCTTAAAAAAAAACGATATGGTTGGTTACTTTCTCCCTGATCTGGACTTTACACTGGATAGGAGCACAACTAAAGGGGTAATAACTATATAGAGCCTGCATTATTGTTCAAAGGTGATACTCAAAAAAAAATTTAGTTAATCACAAAATTGCAATTTAATCTTTATTATGTTGATTTTTTTATAGTTGATTGAATTGCTAATAATTCAAGGCAAAAGCAGGACAGTGGGTTCATACATTACTGGCAATAAGAAGTAGAACAAGACTAATCAAACCATTATAATATTAATTTGATGTTTTGTTTAAATAAATAAATTTTTTTTACAAAGTATGAGTTTCAATTTTATTAGTTAATTTTAACTATTTATCTAAAAATCCAATGATTCTATATACTATACCTTTTTGCAAATGTAAATATATAAGCATTTATAACTCAAAATAACTTACCTTGATATTTTTCTGTTTAATAAACTTTGTTATTAATTGTTGGATCTTATGTATGTATGTATGTATGTATGTATGTATGTATGTATGTATGTATGTATGTATGTATGTATGTATGTATGTATGTATGTATGTATGTATGTATGTATGTATGTATGTATGTATGTATGTATATATGTATGTATATATGTATGTATGTATGTATATATGTATGTATATATGTATGTATGTATGTATGTATATATGTATGTATGTATGTATGTATGTATGTATGTATGTATGTATGTATGTATGTATGTATGTATGTATGTATGTATGTATGTATGTATATATGTATGTATGTATGTATGTATGTATGTATGTATGTATGTATGTATGTATGTAGAATCAAATCATTACTGAACCTACTTCTCCTAACTTCACATAAATTTATACAGAAGAAGGTTCAATAATATTTCATCTTGATTAAATATTTTAGATAAACATGAATACTTGTTCTATTGGTATTGAACTAAAATTAGATTGTCATAAAAATACATACTGCAGTCAGTCTGAAATTTCAGAAATATTAAATGAAGATAAATAACTGGAATAAAAAATATTCACCTGCATACAATTTGCACTCACCACAGGTTTCAATTTATTAATTACTATTCAATATACCATAAATCATGTTGTGACCCTTTCTCAATTCATTCAAAGATTGTTAAAGGAGACCTGACAACTGTCACTCTGGAGCATAATCAACTGAACTCTAATTTAATTCCTAGGAAAAAGATATGTTTTGGTTGTGTAAGAAAAATCAAGAGCATTGAAGAAGTTGACAAGAGACATGACCCAGATTATATACCACCTGATAACTCTGTCATCCAAATTGATAATATAAATCCTTGTCTTATTAAATTTGGTATGTCTCCTGTTAAAAGATCATCCAGCATGAGTATGCTACAAATAGACAATAAAATAAAAAAGAAAGTTAAGTTGCTAAATGAATCTTTCAATGCATCTGAACGAGATGAGCTACAAATTAGTATGCTCAAAAGTTCCTCCTTAGATTTTATATGTGTATAGTATATAGAATCATTGGATTTTTAGATAAATAGTTAAAATTAACTAATAAAATTGAAACTCATACTTTGTAAAAAAAATTTATTTATTTAAACAAAACATCAAATTAATATTATAATGGTTTGATTAGTCTTGTTCTACTTCTTATTGCCAGTAATGTATGAACCCACTGTCCTGCTTTTGCCTTGAATTATTAGCAATTCAATCAACTATAAAAAAATCAACATAATAAAGATTAAATTGCAATTTTGTGATTAACTAAATTTTTTTTTGAGTATCACCTTTGAACAATAATGCAGGCTCTATATAGTTATTACCCCTTTAGTTGTGCTCCTATCCAGTGTAAAGTCCAGATCAGGGAGAAAGTAACCAACCATATCGTTTTTTTTTAAGAAATGACTTACGATAGGTTATATCTCTCATATGGGCCAGGAGGCAGGTTGGAGGGGCACTGGTTTCCAATAACGCTATTCAACCCTGATAATTGAAAAATAGGGTTATTAAAATATGCTGCCATTTTTGTTGTGAACATGACAAGTTTGTAATGTTTACGTTTTTATAAAGTTAGATCTAATGGCCTTATTTGCTGTTAATATCAGATCAATACAAAGTGTTAGAAAAATTTACGAGCTATCCCCAAATGGCTGAAAATGGGACTTTTTAGTCAAGTGGACTATATATTTTTAGATAAAACTGATTTCTAAAATGTAACAAGCTGCTTATATTTTGCCCATTTGTTGCAGACAATTGTAGCTAATCAGAAAACTTACATGTAAGGACTTGTTGATGAATAGAAAAATACTACGGTTAACTTCATTTTGCCTTTTTTTAGGATTTTTCAGAATTTTTCCAAAGTTGAGGAGGCTGTAGTTTTTTTCTAACATGACACAAGCTAATGAAAATCACTATTTTTAAGACAGAAATATCTAGAAAATAGTTCTAGAAAAAATGAGCCACTTGTTGAAAGTTAGAAAGAAGTTATAAGGCCTTAAAGTTGTCTGTTTTTACCATTCGAGGAACCGAGGGGGGCTACCTGAGAGTGTTTGTAAGGCTATAATTTCTAAACCGCTGCACTTGGAACTCTGAAATTGCACATTTAACCTATTTACATTGTGTAGATAATGATATGTAAAAATCAGGAAAATCAGAGATGGTGCCCCACAAAGTTTTCTTGAAATTGGTTGAAATATAATGATCTGACCCAGTTACGTTAAAGACGGTTGGGGTATTTTTATACCCCAAGCAAGTTTTCTCATTTTTTAGTTAGTGAATCAATAAATAGTTATATAAATTATGTTTAGTTTAACACTTGCTTGTGTTTTAGTTATTTTTTAATAGGTATAGGGTATTACTTTTTTTTTTTTATGAGTAAATTATACCATATGTTAATTATATATATACAATCACTGTAACAACAATAGTGTGCTCATGTTGCATATATTTTGTTTTTATGTCAAAAATATTTATATTATTGATACAAAATAATAATGCCTAAAATGTTTGTTATATATTTTTCACATATTTGGTTTGATAAACACTTAAACTATTTTTTTAGAATAAACATAATTAATATAATGAGTCGCCCAAGAAGAAATGCTGCAGTCGAGGCTAATAATATTATTTTTGGTTTAAATGAGTTATCTTCAAGTGATGACTCAGCTGATGAAAACCTTACAGATGATGAAGAAGATAATATTACAGCTAACAATGAATCAGATGCTATCATTTTTGATGAAAGTGATGAAGAGGTTGTTCAGGAAAATCACATTTTAAATCAAAACATGATCTCAAAGAATGATGAGGAAATTTGGAGTAAACTTCCATGTGTAGATGCTGCTCAGCCACGTGCACACAATATTATTCGACAACCAACTGGCCCAACAAGGTTTGCAGCTCAGGTTTGCGGCCAAAGTGTGGATACTGCCTTTAAACTCTTTCTAACCCCAGAAATAATTAGAATTATTGTCAACTGCACTAATGCTAATGCTGAAGCTCGTAGAATAAAACTAGAAGAATGGGTTGACACGACGGTAAATGAGCTTTATGAGTTTATTGGAGTTCTCCTCCTAGCTGAAGTGTTCCATTCTAAAAACCAAAGCATAAAAGAACTTTGGAGTAGATTAGATGGCATACCAATATTTTCAGCTTCAATGCAAAGAGATCGGTTTGTTAACTTGCGACGATGCATTCAATTTGATGAGAGAGAAACAAGAAATCAAAGACAGTTTGAAGACAAATTTGCACCTTTAAGAAACATAATGGAAATGTTTATTACTTAATGTAAGAGCAACTACAATCCAAGTGCATATCTTACTGTCGATGAGCAACTAGTTACATTTAGAGGACGTTGTCCATTTGAGATGTTTATACCTACTAAGCCAGGAAAGTATGGAATGAAGATATGGATATTATGTGATGCTGAAACCTCTTACTGCATAAACTTGCAACCATATATTGGTAGAGTAAATGGAGTACGTGATGTTGGACAAGGTACATGAGTAGTTCTTGAACTAACAGATCACTTAAATGGAAGTGGTAGACATATAACAGCTGATAATTTTTTTACAAACATTCATCTTGCACGGGCATTGCTAGGACGTAAAATGACATATACTGGCACCATTAAAAAAATAAAGGAGAAATACCAAAAAAGTTCTTGCCAGCCTTACATCGACCAATTTACTCAAGCAGTTTTGGTTTTCAAAATGATTCTACTATAGTTTCTTATGTACCTAAGAAAAACAAAGCAGTAATATTATTATCAACCTTCCATTACAGTAATGACATCGTTATGGACCATAATGAAAAACCACGTATTATTCTAGATTACAAAAAATATAAAGGTGGAGTTGACACGTTAGACCAGGTTGTCAGGTGCTACTTGAGTTGCTGAAAGAGTAACCAATGGCCATTTACAATGTTTTGATATTGCAGCATAGAATGCTTTGATTTTATTCTTGTCAATTCACCCAAATTATAAAAATGGGGCTTCTCATAGAAGAAAAGAATTTTTAAAAGAATTATTAAAAAGTCTTATTAAAAAATTTGATGCAAATGACCTTCCACCAATAGTTGCAAATAATAATCTTGGCCAAGTAATTGCACAAAATCACCTATTAAATCAAGGTCAACCAATTCAAGAGCAGCACATAAAAAAATGCTATATGTGTCCGCATGTTCATGACAGAAAAACCCGTCTGCAATGTGCATCATGTAGTCATTCTGTTTGCAAGGCTCATAGCAAAATTGTTTGCAATAGTTGCCTTATTTAGAAGATATATTTTGTTTTTATTTAAATAAATTGTATCAAGTATCACTTTTATTTTAAAAAAAATTGAGAAATTTAATATTTTTGTAAAAAGCACGTCTTTTAATTTAAAAAGTTCAACATATTTTGTATAAAAACCTATATTTTCAGTTGGAGTAGTTTAATACCCCAGCCGTCCTTAACGTAACTTTTTTTTCCCGTCCTTTTAGGGTTAAATCCACAAGAATTTAGAGCGTTGTTATAAAACGGTGCGACTCTATCAAAAACCTCTTTGTTTGAAGATACAATACTGCTCAAAAATTTAGCACACATAAGATTTAAGTTTCATTTTTCTTCTTTTAATTGAACTTTTAGGCGGTAAACTTCTTATGCCTTTTCAATTTTTTTTATTTATAGTTAATTAAAACATACCTTATATAGAAAAAAAAATTGAAAAAAAATTACGTTAATTTTACCATCTATTTTTAACTTAAACAGAGACCGCTAATTAAAGCGGTGTAAAAAAGCTGCTCATAAGTTTAGCACACTTGCACTTCTATTGTCTTTTAACTGCCGCTCTTTACTTTTTGACGTCAAAATTTTATTAAAAAGTAAATTTAACTATCCATTTTTACATAAACAAAACTGAACAAGAGTTTCAAAGATATACATAGTATGTATTACCTCATTTGAAATAAACTTGGTATTTTTCGCTTAAATTTTGTCCATAATGTGACCAATAAGATGGGAAAAAAATCATTTAGCTCTGAAATAAAACAGCGTATTGTAGGACTACACCTTGGTGGTTTCAACAGCTCTGAAATTGCTGGAACTCTTAAGTCTGTACCTCGTTCATGTGTACTCAGAACAATTCAGAGATTTGAAAAAACTGGTACTACTGCAGACAAAAACCGATCTGGACGACCAAGAATCACAAGCATCACCGATGATAACAGTATCTATAGAATTGCAAGAAAAAACCCTAAATACTCAGCCAAAGAGATTGCACAAGAAGTGAACTTGGCTCTAAAAAATCATATCTCAAGACAAACTGTAAATAGAAGATTGATTGATCGAAAACTTTGTTGCTACGTTGCTGCCAGAAAACCACTGCTTAAACCAATTGATCGGTTAAAACGTATCGAATTTTGTAGAGCTATTTTGAAAATGACTAATTATGAACTAAGAAGAATAATATTCAGTGATGAATCCAACTTTACAGTTATTAACCGAAAGAACAGAGTGATTATCCAATAAAGAATATCTCATTTACTAATATTCAAAATGATTTTCAAAGACAATTGCATCACGACATTGAAAAAGTCAATTCTTCAAATAACTTGTTCATCTTTGCAGATAAAACTAGAAACATATATGAACTAGATAAGCCTTCTTATCAGAAGCTTTATGCGGAAAATATTACTAAAATTTACCAAAAATCTGATATAATACAGCATAACAGTATTAATATAGAGGCTAAAATAATTGCGAAAAATTTGGACATAGACGATAGAATAGAATGTCTAGCAATGAACTCAGCATTTATTCCCCTTAAAGACCACAAGGATAATTTTGCCAACAATCCTGAGTGTCGTTTAATAAAACTCGCTAAACCAGAACTCGGGAAAATTAGTAAAGTTTTATTAGATGATGTTAATAGCAGAGTGAGAAAGGCCACCCTCGTACACCAATGGCATAATACAAAAGAAGTAATAGAATGGTTCAAGTCCATACCAGACAAAAAATTATGTACTTTTATTCAATACGACATTAACGAGTTCTATCCTTCTATTTCAAAACAATTGCTTAAAGATTCTTTAATACACGCTAAGAAGTTCACCATAATTCCTGATGAATCAATCAACATCATCTACCATACTAGGAAAACTTTACTTTTCGCAGGAAATAATATGTGAAGCAAAAAATCAGGCGACCCTGATTTTGATGTTACTATGGGAAGTTTTGACGGAGCCGAACTGTACGAGTTAGTAGGCCTATACATATTATATGCTATTGCCAGTGAATACGGGCTGAACACCACAGAACTATACAGAGATGATGGTCTATGCTGCTTCTATAATGTCAGCGGCCCTCAGTCAGAAAAAATAAAGAAAAATTTTGTCAACATTATTAAAGATAAATTCAACCTTACTATTACTATTAAATCTAATTTAAAAATTGTAAACTTCCTCGACACCACACTTAATCTCCTTGACTTTTAAGTACTTTTCAACCTTACAGAAAACAAGGAGATAACCCTATGTATATCAACGTCAACTCCAATCACCCACCTAATATCATTAAATCGATACCGAAAATGATTTCTAACCGCATCAGTAATATACAATACTGCTCAAAAATTTAGCACACATTAGATTTAAGTTGCGTTTTTTTTCTTTAAAAATGAAATAAAAGTAAAAAATAAGAAATTCAAGGTTTTTTAAAAAACAAAAAATATTTATTTGACTTTGTTAATATATAAAAAAAAAGTTTAAAAAAAGCTGCTCATAAGTTTAGCACACCTGGATTTAAGTTTGCTTTAATAGCAAGATCAATAAGGGATATGTCCACCTTTGTTCTTTATGCATAGTTCACATCTTCTTTTAATTGAATCAAAAAGTTTTCGGCAATAATCAGTTGATAAGCTGTCGAACGACTCTTTCAAACTTTCCCTAAGATGTTCAGCTGATGTTACGGGAGCTTTAGTGAGTTTGCGGTCCAGTACAGTCCATAGATTTTCGATTGGATTAAGGTCAGGTGATCTAGCTGGCCACTGAAGTACCTTAATGCTGTTTTCTTGAAACCAAATAGTCACCGTTTTTGCCTTGTGACAAGGAGCGTTATCTTGTTGAAATTGCCACTCTGACTCATTGCTAAAAAAGATGTCTCTAGTCGGGATTAAATGATTTTCAAGCGTTTCGATATATTTATGTTGATCCATACGACCATTGTATAAGTAGCAGAGACCTGGGCCGTCATAAGTGATGCAACCCCATATGCCTACCGAACCTCCACCACCTTGTAGTCGCGGCACAATGAAGCGACTACGAAACATCTCATTATAGTGTCTTCACATCAAAGCTTTCCATCTCATACGTTTAATAAGTCACTCGACTTTCTCCGTTAAATATTTCAAGTATTGCTTTTTGGATGGTACTGGTACGTTCTTCATCGAATAGTTGAAATAATGGTTCTTCATAATTTGTAATTATTTAATGTAACCGAATATACTAGAGAGTGTTCGATTTGAAGGAGCAATAATATAGTATTGTCGAAATTATTTTAATATTTCCAGTAAGAGTGCTCAGTACAGCGTAGAATAAGTAGAGCGAATATATTATTATTGTTATTATATAAACTAAATAATTAGCTTGGTTTATATTGCATTACTTAAAAAAGATCTCAGTTGGTTCAAAGTTGTTGACGTGGAATATACACTCTAAAGATGTCCCAACAGTCTCTTGAAAATCCGGAAGGCGGATACCTGAACCTGAAGTTGAAGTGTTGAGTGGGTATGGATCCAAAGCCGGCCAATTCTCTACTACTAAACAATTGGCTACTGATGTTGGACCCCGTAAGTCAGGCAAGAAATGATGTGTCGCCTACAGGAACACCGCTTGTGGCAATACTTCGAGGAAGAAGGTGATGGCGACCGGGCTCAATACCTGCTATGTGGCGTCTCCCTGCATCGGCCTGACGAATCAACTTCAGGAATGGCCGGCCATCGCAAACCTATTCAACTCGATGAGGCGGCAAAGGTCTGCGGTGCCTTGGGAACCCTGCTCAAACAGAAGATGAAAATTTTTAAACATTTTATAATTTTTCGGATGACTAAAACCGTTCGTAAATTAAGTTTCTTGTTTTTCTTTAAGTGACTGATGAGAAAACCTTGCTGAAATACGATTCAACAAGGTCCAGTCTCAGCTTTTTGGCGAGACTTGGAGAGGCAAAAGAACCCCATTTAAAAAGACTCCTCTGACGACTCCGAGTCAGAGGTACAAGTGCCCTCTGACCGACAACTTACAGCTTAGATGTGACTTGAACATTATGAAGTTTTTGGTGGCTTGCAAGCTGCCCTTTAGTCTATTGGAATTGCCTAGATTTGTTAAGTAAGTTAATTAAATAACTTCGTAAAACCTCGCCCAATAACGTTGAATGAATGATCTTTTACTGAGCATAAATAGTTTATATTTGTGTGAGGGCGGCAATTTTAATGAAAATTTAATTATTTAATGTTTAAAGTTTTGAGTAAGATGATGAAGGTCAGGAATTGGGGATGGTCTGGGTTGTAGAGTTGAGTGGAAGGGTATATGGAGGTTCGGAACAAGGTTGATGGCGTGGGGAGTACTTGGTTAGGAATGGGCAGGTTTGTGGAAAGTTTGGTTAGGAATGGGCAAGGTTTAATGTAAAAAGCTTAAGATTGTGTTTGCCGTCCTCAGTATATTTTATTACAAAATATATTTCAATAAGCAATTTATTAGTGTGTAATGGTTAGCACTCTTTTATTCATTACGTTATAAAATACAAAGAATGCTCTCTTACTCTACTTTTAGTGTTCAATACTGTTTTTATCAATAACTCCTCTTTAACTCTTCTAGCTTCTTTTCTTAATTTTTTCCTTTAATAAAAATGGCGAAAATTCTGCTTACTTCTCTTCAATCAATTTTTCTTCTGACTTCTATTTATTTCTTTACTTCTTCTGTTTTATCAACAATTTCAAATTCTTCAATAATAAAAACTCTATTTCTCTAAAATTTCTTCTTAAAAATCTTTCTTAAAAACTTTGACTTCTTCTCTTCATTTATATATAGGAACTTTTCCTCCTTCTTTTTTGTTTATTCAATAAGTCCTTCTCACTCTTTTTTTGTTTATTCAGAAATCCTTTTGCTCCTTCATTTCATGAGAAGTCTTTCTCTCTCTCTCTCTCTCTCTCTCTCTCTCTCTCTCTCTCTCTCTCTCTCTCTCTCTCTCTCTCTCTCTCTCTTTGTTTATCAAGAAATCTTTCGTAACTCTATTTTTGAGCTTTTATAGTTCTCCATTATTTTTTGTTTCATTGCTATATCTTCTTATCATTAATTTACTTGACAGGTAAATAAGTCTCTGCGTGTACGTCTTTTCTTAATTGCTGTTTTTAATTTTTTCTTCACTAAGTTTTATTGTGTTATCGTTTATTTATATGACAGGGTGAATAACTCTATGTATCGTCTTTTCTTTGTTTTTAACTCTGTATCGTCTTTTCTATGTTTTTAACTTTTCTCCCTCCTCACAGTTGACTAACTAATCTTATTTGTCATAGGTCTTTGCCAACCTAGTCTGTACGGTCTTCTATCTAAATGTCCTGGAAGAAGAGGAGCGCCAGATAGAAATTGACCTTCTCGACGTAGCTTCTGTAGCATTCACCACCGATCACTGGACTTCCCAATTTTCTGAGTTATGCCAAACCACCACCGCTCATTATGCCAACTCCTACAAGCCACAGAAGTACCTTCTGGGGGTAAAGAAGTTTGAGGGTCAGCACATCGGCAAGGCCATTATAATGGTGACTGATTCGATGATCGACGAAATTGATGGTCTGGGACCAAGCGTTCAAAAGTTAATGATAACTGATGTCGCCTTGAACATGCTGAAAGGTATGAGGGATTCTAGGAACATCGATCACTATTTTAGATGCCTTGATCATGTCATCAACATTTGTGTGAATGAGGCCTGAAAGCAGAATAGCTGACCGCTGCCATCGAAAATGCCAAGAAGTTGGCGGCTGCAGTCCACAAGTCGAGCCAGAGGAGCAACCGAAAAGCAGTTTGGATGCCGTTTGAGTTCCACTTCTGGCGATCAAAAGAGTGTTTAAAAGATTCAGCTTCGAAAAGACCTCGATGCATCTGGTCAATACCTTCATCAGATTAGAAGCAGCTCTGAGAGGATCCGCCGAATGCACCGCAAGTTATGAACATCTTCATCAACCTGTTAGAAGAGGCGTTTAAGCTGAGGATTCCCTCATGTGGACGAACAGTAAACAATGTTCTAAACGAATTTCAACAAGGTTTACAATGGTTGGACGAAGTTTATAACTATTTAATTATTTTGTGAATCAGTACAATTTGCGAACTTCCTGGATCCCAAATTCAAAGGCTTCCTCATAAATGAAAATATTTGATCATTGAAACTAATTTGTATCACATAAATTTAACTCTTACCTTACTGTATTTACCACCACATCATTAATATGTTTCCTTTTTTTTCTCATTATAGTAACCAGCTAATCCCTTTTAAAACACAATGTTATGTAATGTGTATGGTTCTCAGTTCAGGATGCGAAAAAGCTTAACAAATCTGCCACCCCAAAATAAGTTTAGCCGCCCCATCTGCTCCTACCTATCTACGCTAGTGTTTTTTATTAATTTAATTTTTTGTTAATTTTTTGCTCTAATTGTTGTTAAAAATGATATACAATACCCATCTGTATTTTTTTTTTCTTTCTTTACTTAGTGATTGTAATGATGTTTAATAGATTTAATCTATTTTGTCTAATAGATCTGATGAATTAAAAATTAACAAAATGCTCTTGATATAACAACAGCATGTGTTATTATAACAGTATAACATACCACCTTTTTTTTTTTTACTTACTTTTTTTTAGTTAAATTTATTTCATAGCATTTAAAAAATAAATTGTCAAGCATCATTTAAGTATATCATTATGATAAAAAAATTTTATTGAAATATTTCGACTAAATCGACTTTTAGACGGCGCAGTAGAAATTTAAAATGTAATAGTCGATTTTGGTCGACTTTGAAAAATACATTAATCGATTTAGTCGACAGTCGAATAATTTCGTAACAACAGTAAGTTTTTTTATTTGAGGAAAATGTTGGTTCGGTCCAATTCACGGAAAATCGGTTTTGATGGTATGGAAAAATAAATATCGCGGCGATATCTTTTTTTTTTTTTTTTTGGGAAGAATATTTGAAAATCATCGTTTTAAACGATATATCGATATATTTTCTGTATTCTGTTGTAATAAACATGGCTGCGACGAAAATGCCAAGTTTTCGTTTGGCGTTGCAAAATTCTATTTTTCGTCTTACTAACATAATAGAATGCAAAAAATCTCACCAATTTGTAAGATGTGGTTGTCTATTTCTCTCGAGAAATTTTCGTCGATACAATAGAATTCCCAAAAAATTTTTGGAAAGCACAAAAAAAGACCGCAATAAAGTGAATAGGGATGATGTCTTTTTTATTTTTGATCAAGTTTTACCAATTCACTCATTGCAAGAAGCTATTGATACCTTTAAGGCATATGATTTATTTGGTGGAGAACCGATTGATATTTTACTTAAGGTTGATTTAAATACTGGAAAGGTAACCTTTTGCTTCTACATTTTTCAAATTTTTAATAAAACAAAAAATCTTCTCAAAAGATCTTTTGTTTATCCATTACCATTACATCCTAGGCTAATAACCCTAAGAAAAAGAATTTGTTAATTTTTTTTAACATTATTGATAGGTTTTAAGATGATAATCTTGTAAATTTTGAGCTTCCAATTCAAAATCAGTTACCAAGTAGTTTGTAATTATTGTTACACTTTAATGTTTTTTAAAAGTAAATTTGTAAATTTCAATATTTGTTTATGTAATTCTATTATAGTTTAAAAAAATTAACAAATAAATAAAATGAGAGCGAGCTAGACATTTTTTCCAACAGCTTTTATGGTTTCCTGACCTTTTGTTTACGTACTTTGTTCTCTATTTTTTAATTATTTACTTTAAAATTTAGGAAAGTTGATTTAATGGCTTGGAAAACCAAAAGTAAGCTCTTAAAGTGTTTCAAAATTTTAAAATAATACTCTAAAATAACCTATTTTAGAGTATTATTTTAAAGGAAACACTTTCAGAGGTAGTTGAATTGGATTGAGTTTAAATTTTCAGTTCTCTTCTAAAATACATTTTAAAATTTAAATCTTTTTTTAAATGCATTTGTTCTACATTTGTTTTAGGTGCTGTGATTTCAATGTTTGATAATTGGTTGAATAGTTTCTTTCAGCTGATTTTTAAGAATATTTTCTGGTAAAACAATCAAATATTCATCAGTGCCATAAAGATCACATGATAGTACATTGGTGAAAATAAATTTTTTATGAATGTCTTAGCAAACCATTTTGCTTCTACTTTGGAGCAGTATTCAAAAAATTTGTCAGATGTTGGCACATTCCTGTTTCTAAATAAACCATTAAAGTAATTAAATTGACATTGTGATGCTCATTCAATCTTTTTTAATTTGTTGCAAAGCTTCTTTGCTCAGATCATTTCCAAATGCTGCTGAGGGGTTTTGTAGAAATTTAAAAACTCCTACAGCTGATAGCGAAGTAGCCAAGAAGATTTGTACAAACTGCTACAATTTCTCCATCAATAGATTGCTTTAGAGTTTTCATTTTATGAATTAAGTACTTTTCCTTTCAAAGCTGGGCTGCATTTGAATTTTCTTGCAAGATCTATCTGTATAAGTATATGAAAATTTAAAAAGTTCTATTCCCTAGGTTTTTTCCCATTCCAATTGGTTCTAAAAGTAAAAGTTTGAAGTTTGTGCTCAGTTGAAATTACATGATAGTTTTTTTTAGTTAATCATTCTTTTTTTGCAATTATCTGTAAACTATTATAAAATTTTGGTGATAATTTTAGTTTTTACTTACACAACAAAAAGTATTCAGAGATCTTTAGATATGTAGATAATAGAACCTTTACAAATATTTTTTATTTGTTTATTACATTTTAAAATTATTATCATGTTAGATTTCAAAAATAATTATCATGCTGGTGGGGTGATCGCTCATATTTTGAGTGATGGCCCCACCAGCATGGTAATCACTTTTGAACATTAACTAACCTTGCATCTAGGTGCATCCTACAGAACTGTAATCAACGACCTTCAGGTAATAGATATGTTTAGCAAGCTTGATCAATGGTTTTTGAACTGATTGTTTGACCAGGACACAACAACACTTATAATTCAACTCACCCTCATAATCCAAGATTAAATACAGGATTAACTCACAAGAAAATCTCCAACAGATTTTCACCTCTTCAGTCACTGGGTAATGCCATAAAACCGCTGATGACAAGTGGCTTAAAGAATAGCTTAGTGATTTCTTTGCATCAGTGTGGATGTTGGGACATAAACATGTTAGCTGACTTTTATTGGTGTCTTAAACGTGACTAACCAATAACTCTTCATAAACAAATGGCATCAAGAACGTCTTTCCTCGGGAAATAGATTTTTTCTTTACATTATTTGATTACTTCACAAGTTGTTTTTAAGCTTAAAGTTAGTAAAGGAGTTAAATTGAGCCTTTTTTCAGTTCACAAATAATTATTGCAACGTATCACATTACTAGGATGAAAATGAGAGATTTCTATAAAATTATATTTTTCTCAAAAAAAAAAAAAATAGGTGTACTGTATTTCAATAACCTCACCTGATTGAGCAAAATGAATGTCATATTCGGGTTTAGGAGGCCAATTTCATTAGGAATTACCTAAGAAACCCCCTAGAACAGAAAGTTTTTTTTCAAACACAGCCCTGTGTTATTGATGATGGGACTTATTGTGCTGCATATTTCTGATATCCTCCAGTACACCATCATTATTCAGCAATTAATTGCAAGAAACTGAATTCCAATTGTAAATGGATTGGAATGCAAAAGTTTGCTAAAAAATTCTTAGTTTGGCAAGCAATTTGTGAATGTGGTGAAAGAAGCTCTTGTTTTGTGACTATGGGAACAATTAACACCAAAATATACATAAAAGAATGTGTCAAGAAACGTCTTTTGCCATTTTTAAGAACACACAGGTAACCCATTATATCGGCCTGATTTAGCATCATGTCACTACTCTGGAACAACTATAAACTGGCTTAGAGAACATAAAATAGATTTCGTTGAAAAACACTGCAATCCACCAAATAATCCCAAACTAAGTCCTATCGAAAGATATTGGACTCTTGTCAAAAGAAAACTAAGGTTCAATGTAAAAGAAGCCAAAAACATTAAAGACTTCAAAAACAAATGGATTAGAGCTTCCAAGAAAGTCCAACTGCAGACTGTGCAAAAGCTGATGTCGAGTGTAAAACGCAAGGTGCGTTCATTCTCACCTGCAAAACTTCACTAACTTTCTTAAGTGAAATTTAGTAATATTAATATATGTACTTTTAAAATATATATAATATTCAAATCAAAATACAATAGTTAAATAAATATCCTTTATAATGTCCGCGCAGATTTTTTCTGGCACATGTCTTAATGTTTTTCTGTGTGATTCTTAAAATCATAATTATCTTTATTACTAAGTAATAATATTTATTACATAAACTAAGTAAAGAACACCTAAAACTTTTAAAATGTCTAAATGTGTACCATTCTAACTTGTTATTAGATACTTATAGCATCAAATGTAAATCAAATTATATAAATATGTAGTTTTTTTAAAATGTCCAAATTTTTTTTTAAAAAACCTACACGAATTGGTGTAATTTTTAAATTTTAGAGTTAAGATGAATTTGGTGTGATTCATTAACCATTCAAAGCAATTTTTTTTTTTTAATTTTAAATTCTTTCAGGCAAGTTTTCTGATGTACCTACAGTGCTCTTTTCTTTAGTAAATATTCCACTACTATTAATAGTGGAAAAAAATTTTCTTATTGCAGATTGGAGTTATGTCAATTTATCATTATTAGTTCTTTTAATCACTGATTTACTATTACTCTAAAATAAGGATTTGTGAAAATATGGAGTTTAGTATTTCAAAAAGCAGCTCAACTTCCATTGAAGTTATTATCATATATTATTCTTAGTACATACCAAGAGTTATTCAAGCAATCAAAAATAGAAATACTGTTCAAGTTTATCACTTCAAAGTAATCAAAAATAAAAATATTGTTAAATCGGTAGTGAGCAAGTTAATTGAAAAGTTAAGAAACTAAAATTGCTTAACAATAAATTAAAAACTAAGCTGCGATTTCTTTGTAATAAATTTATTCTACAATATAAAAATTTAGTTGTAACTATTTTAAACAACAATCAAACAAGGCAAAAACCTAGGCCATACCTGACTTTTTACCAATTGGGTAGATAATGCAGTGAAAAAACCTAATGCATGGTTCACACATCTAAAGATATACCTTTAATACCTCAATCATTTTTTTAAGTTTCTAACCCATTCTATTTAATTCCTAGTACCATGAAGCCCTTTGTTACCAATGTTTAGCTCTTAGTTAGCAATTGAGCCTATTATATTAGCAATAATTAAAATTTACAATGTTTTTGAGAAAATTAAAACCATCCTCTCCTTTTTTTTTGCCTGATTTCTTTTCTAATTTTCATAGGACATTGATGTTTTTTTCATTTAAAGTGTGTTTTAAAAAGTGTTTTCAGACTAGACTTTTTCTGTCATGAAAAATTATACGATTGATTTTTTTTAATTATAGAACAAAGTTGGCTCGTTAAAAGGATTAATTCATTTACCTAAACCAGTGAATCCAACACAGAAAGTTCTTGTATTTGCTGAGGTAAATAAAGATCTTTTTAAGTTTAGTAGTTAGGTAAGTTGTTTTACTGCCATGTGTGGATGACAGTAATGGATGATTGGGGGCCCTGTACCAGCCAAATCTAGACTTTTTAAAATATATTATTAGCAGGAGTTGTTAGCTGGGGCTTTAAAAAATGAACAATTTTCAAATCATGCAGTTTCAGTTGTTTAGTAAAATATCTAATCGTTAACAAATGATCAACAGAAATAAATTTATTTTGTCTAAAATACTCCTGTTAGACAAAGATTTTCAAACTACAAAAATGACTATAAAATACATGAATTCTTTCTAATTTTATAATTTGAAAATAGCAAAACTCAATTTGAGTAATTTTTTCTCTTATTAAATCCAACCTAAAAACTTGCATATATACTTTTACTGGTGCCACAATATTAAGCAGCCTCACTATTAGCATCAGACTTGCTAAATATCAAGTCTTTTAGTGAAAGAAGTCAATTGAATGACTTGCTTAACAAATTTTTATTTACAAATCCTATTTTTAATTCAGTTTCTTTTTTCTTTTTAACAGATTATGATTATTGCTTGTAAAGTTCTCTGGGAACAATTATCAACTTGATATTTTAAAAGATGCAAATGAATATTTTTGTTATATTCTTGCTAAAATATTTCGTAAAGTTTTGTAGAATACATTTAAATTGTAATTGTTTATTTTGAATATACATTGAATGTACAATTTATTATGGAATTTTTTAAAAATATTTGTATGTAAAACCCATGTTACCTGATGTATAAAACTTATAGTTGATAATTTTCAGACCTGATTCCTAGGACCAACAACAGGAGTAGTCACAGGAGAACAATTTTTTTGACTTCTCTAATTATATTCCAAGGGTCATCAAAAATGCATTATCATGTTTTTTGATTGGCTTTAATGTTTTATGTCACTCCTTAAAATCTGTGTAACTTTTTATTCTACTTCTATTTCTTCTTTTACTGAACTGTAAAGTAAACTTCATTATTCTTTTTTTCTTTTTGGTTATCTGTTTCTTTTTTTTTTTTGTTTTTAATTTTGAAATTGAACATATCTTCCACAATAATGTTTTTATTACAAAATACTATGTAATAACATGATGTAATAATTAAAAGCTATTTGTTTTTTATTAAAAATGTTATGTAATAACTTTACCTAATATAATTGACATTTTTCTGTTTCTTACAACAATTGATTTTAAAATAGGGTGAGGCTGCTGTAAATGCAAGAGCATTTGGTGATGATATTATTGTTGGTGGGACAGAACTTATAAAACAAGTATGTTTCATGCTTGTCAAAATGCTTGTATTAAAAATGTTTGAAATAGGTTCTTATTATGTACTTTTTCTTTTTTTGTGTGCTTTTTTCAGATTGAAGAAGGAACTTTACACTTTGATCACTGTCTTAGTACATTAGATTTTCTTCCTAACATTAAACATCTTCCAAAAATACTAAAAAACAAAATGCCAAACATTCGAAGAGGTATAAAAATTTCTTTATGAACAGTTTTCTTAGTAAAAAAAAAACTGTTAATTTTTTTTCTGTGTTTTTACTCAATGCTACTTAATGAAGGAAAAAAAAGCATTAAAAAAATTTTCTTTATGAAACTGTTATTTGTGTTCATTTTGATATAGGAGAAGAAAACTTTGCTTTCAACTCCTAAAGTTTTTTAAAATTCTTCTCAACTAAAAATATTCAGTTGTTTTAAAGTTTTTTAAACTTATAAGTAAATTTTGTTTATCTAGGAACTGCAACAAATGATGTTGTTGCAGCTCTTCAAGTATTTTTGCACGGAGAATCATACATTGCTGACAACAATGGTTTTTTAAGACATACAGTTGCATTGGTATGCAATTTTTTTTTTTTTTTAAGTTGTTCACAATTACAAAATGATAATTTAGTACTAATATAATGGTAAAAAATTAATAGATTCATAGACATTAAATCCCCCCTCTTTCCTCTTTCTAATTTATTACTATCATGTTACACAAACCAGATGTTAGATTTCCTTAATTAAAATTTTTGAAATCTTATTTTTTATAGACCACTTTTAAGCCAGATGAAATCAAAGAAAATATAAAAGTATTTTTAAAGACAATTGACTCACACAAGTTAACATCAAAAGGTTAGTAGTTATTTTGGCTAAGTATGTTCTTGCTTATGCAGTGCCTCGGCATCTTTCTTTAAATAATAGAGTATTTTCCATATTATGATTTCATAAATATAATTTTTTAGGTCAATTTTTCCAACGTCTAAGTCTGGTGATCCCTCCTGGCCCAAAGTTAGATTTAGATATAAAGGCTGTAGCTCCTTAATGGCAGCTCATCTGGTACAAATGAAGATTGATAGTATATTTTGCAGCAAAAGTTTAAAATCAATTATTTTTGTAATAACCTATTCATATACGCTTGGTTGTTTTTAATTAAAAGAACTTTTTTTCTCAAATATCTAGATGTTTTCTATGTTACCTATGTATCTATTTATCTTTCCACATAAATTTTTTAGAGTTCTTTCCACATAAAATTTTAAATTTCTTTTTACATAAATTTTTTAGTCATCTAGTCTCCATTCACTATGCATCATTATCATCATTATAAAAAACTTTTAGTGCTGAATCTGGTTCTGATTCAAAGTCAGTTGTGTGAAATCTTAAGCAACAGATTTCAATTGGCGTTTAATGTCAGAATTTTTTTTGTTAAGAAAGTTATTATTTCTTACAATATACTAAGATAATGGCGCATAATGTTTAAGTTTAATGGCCTCATTATCTATGACTCCTGCATACGTCTTTGGCTTTTTGTAAATAATAATGATCAATCTTACTCTTATTAAAAGTTACCTTTTGCATTTAATTGTACGTTTAATAGATCATCAGTTGTGATCTTATAAATAGAATATGCCTATTTATTGTAAAAATCCCTAATTTTTTTTTACCCACTTCGAAATTATGGAATTTGGTTATAATGATGCACAGGGGTTCGTTTTCCAGTTTTTAACAAGTAAAGACGAATAAAATACCAACTAATATTGTTGGTATTTTATTCTTTATTATTTTTCAATTAATCAATTCCAAGAGTATTAATAAGGATTTGTTAATTTTGAAGATCTTTAATCTCGTTTGGGAAAGATGTTCTCCTTTGAATTCTCGAATTTTAGTTCAGTTATAAACTTTTTTATAAGAATGAAGGTAGACTTAGGACTTCTGTAAGAACCTCTATGTGGCACTTAAATTCATCTCATTTCATTCTCCTTATTATAGGCTTACTAAAGCCTATAAGAAGGAGAATGCTTTTGTTACTCAACACCGAGGTTTTCATTCAACACACGCTAAAACTATCCATAATGGTACATGTACCTTGTTAAAAGTAAACACGAGGTTTAATATAGTAGTAGAGGAAAGATGTAAAAACCTCAAATATCTCATTTTTATTTTTGTGTGTGTGTGTGTCAAAATAACGCATTTATACAATACTTTATTAAATGATATTTTAAAAAATATATGTAAAGATTAATTTGAGGGTATTTTATTCAAGAAGTGATCAGTATTTTGTGTATTATTGGCCTAAACGAGTTGTATTTCTAATATATCTCTTGGAAATGATTAGTTTCATTTAATGTGGTATGTTGATAAATGTAAATTTATATTACAGTGATTACCAACCATAAATAATTTATAGGTTTGAATTTAAAAAAAACGAATTTATACAGATACTTTAGTTAATATATATATATATATATATATATATATATATATATATATATATATATATATATATATATATATATATATATATATATATATATATATACATACAATTGTTTACTAATGAGTTATTGCAGTTGATTGTTGAAAACACAAACTTGTACAGCACACAAAAATCAGGTAAGTCCATCAATACCACTGTTAATGAAATTTCCATGTAAATTCGGATGCAAATGTTGATGGGGTTAGTTAAATTACCTGCCTACAGTTAGTATTGGTCCACTTCTCTTCGATATCCTCAAATTGCTGAAAATGTCAAGAAAAATGGGGTTTTAAAAACATGGTCAGAGCTGGACGGTCTGGAATGATGTAAAATTTTTACCTTTATGCTTGAAAGGAAAATAGAATACTAGCAGAGTATGGTCATTTATCTCCAAGCACTTTATCAGTGGCCTATTTGTGCAAGGAATTACCTAAACATGAAGACAAAATTATTTTTTTTGATAATTGGTTTTCCACACTTGATTTGATCCTATATCTCAAATGTATCGGAAAAAAAAGCTGCAGGTGCCATCACACCAAGTCGTTTACATGGGTGCCCAATAATATCATCAAAAGAACTCAAGAAACAAGATAGAGGTTCACTTGATTATTGTATTGATAAAAATTCATTAATTGTTGTGTAATGGCTAGACAACAACAACGTTCATTTAGTATCTAATTGTTTTGGCATAGCACCTATGAGTACCATATACCGCTGGCACAGAAGTAAAAACACGACGATGGTACATCAAAGTGTTTTGGTATTTTGTAGATGTGGTCAAAGTGAATGCCTGGATCTTATACAAACAGCATTATATGCAGTTAGGTTTTCCAATCAACAAACACCTAGCATTGGCAGAATTTATAATTCTAAACCATCTAAACGTAGCAGTGTCAAGAAGACCATCTAAACGTAGCAGTGTTGAGAAGATTCAACAAAAGAATAGAAAGAAACCAGCCATACCAATTCCTATTAATGATATTAGATATGATTAGATTGAACACTGGCCAAAACCACTAAAAGATAAAAATTTATGCAGAGTGTGTCAGACTTATAGCAGAATGATGTGTGCAAAATGTGATGTTTTCCTTTGCTTGGTAGCCAATCGCGACTGCTATGTAAACTTTCACAATTGAATAAAACTGTAATTAGAGTTTTCTTAGTTCTTAGATATGTTAAAATAAACATGCTTTTTGAACTAGAGCCTATTTGTTTGCTGTGTTTATATGTATATATGTGTATATTTCAATGAAAGTGTTTTATAACTTTCTTTTTCCAAATTATCTTAATTGATCAATGATGCCATATGGCATCAAACCCAAATTTGACCAAAATTACAGAAATTGAATTTTTTTTTTTCATCGATATATTTTGTTGATTTAAATTGGTTATACAACAAAAAATGATATTTTTTATCATATATTGTCATAATTTGGCCAGTAAAGGGTTAAAAATGTTCTAAAACATTCTCCACACCTCATAAATCCCTGACTTCTCCTTGATTATTCTTGGTCTCGAATACGGTTTGCATCTTTAATGCTATCGGGATTTGGTTTTCAACGTGTGTCTTGCTGTTATTGTGATATTCATAATTTGTTTTGGAGAAATAATATGTTTATTAATAATCATTGATATTTCCTATTTATCTTACATAATGTTCTCGTTTTTATAGTTGTACAAGTTCCTTCGCAACAGCCGTTAAGGGAATGAATCTAGCAATCAAATGGGGTTTCTCCACAATTAGCAGTTCAGTAACTTTCAGTTAGCGTCGCTTTCTTCACAGATTATCATCAATTGACTTTTTTCAAATGTCTTTTTTAAAATCTCCTCTTTGAACATTTAGTTTAAAAACCAGGCTTCCTGCTATGAATTTAAGATGAAAGAAAATCCTATTTCTAATACCATCTGAAACCTAGCTGCTTTACTGGAACTAATTGTTTTTCCTTGTCAAACCTCTCTAACGTGTCAAGTGATTCTGTAAAAATGTTATCAGCTATGAATCCTCTAGGTCCTACCTCATTATTTTCAAAAGGTTCAAGGTGATCAAGGATTTTCTTTTGAGTTTCCTTAATTTGATCAATACGAAGGCACACACTCATATATATATATATATATATATATATATATATATATATATATATATATATATATATATATATATATATATATATGAGTGTGCCTTCGTATTGATATGGATACCTTTATTTTGCTTAGCAACAACCTACTTTTGTTATCTGCAGATATTTTATGTGCCATATTCACTAAATTTGGCATTAGTACCAATATGAGATCACATTTCTTACAAAAGTGATAATTTTTTAAATTTAGTTGTTATGAATACTTATATTGCTTAGTTACCGGATACTTTCTTAGTTACAAAGTGGTAAATTGATATTTGAATATTTTATCGGATTTTTGACCCACTTATACTGAATAACAATTGAGTATTTAGATAAATAATGTTTTAGGAATAATAAAGCAAAAAATAGTGCAAGAAAACATTATCAATTTTAAATTACATCAAAAAATCATAAAACAATAATATCGTTTGAAGATTGTTTAAGTAATTGTAAAACATCTGAAGGAAATGCTTTATGATTTATTTGGTGTGATGTTGATTTACGCAGTGATGAAATAACAGGATCACTGGAAGCTAGGAGTCTATTGATAAGATCAGTATTTGTTGCTTTTCTGGATGTTTTTCGGTTGAAAATTTCGCTAAAAGATTTGAAGTCTTTATTTTTAGCCTCTTGAGCTTCCTCTGACATAAGTCCGATGGGTAATGTAAGGCTTTTAATTATGTCATGTCCATGTATCAATTGTTCACTTTGTGAACTGATTGAGGCATGTAATACCATGGATAAAGGGACACATATAGTCTAAAAGTGTCCAAACAATAATCCTTAAACTTTAAGCAGTCTATTTCATATCCTGAAGAGAGTGTTACCAAGATAATGTAAAATCTGAATATAAGGTTTTGATCAATACCCAGAATTTCAGCTGTTTGTTCATATGCTGCAAAAGCACGCTTTGAGCTATTGCCATCATCGCTTGTTCCAGAACCACCACTTTTAGGGAAATCAGCAACAAGCCCCATTTTTTTCATAAAATTAGTCTGAATCTTTCGTTTAGCTACAGATGCCTTTTCTTTGTGTTCTTTAGATTTTGCTTGCCACTTTCTTGTTTCTTTTTTATTAGCAATGTGCAATACCATCTCAAAAAATCGAATTCATGCATGAAGACTGGACCCAGCAAGCAAATGACGTCGTGTCAACGTCGAAGCAAGGTTGAAACTTCAACGTTGGAATTTTACTTTCGCATTCCCCTATTTTTTTTTACAGATTAAGAAAGATCTTCGTTTAAAGATAAGAAAACGTATAAGAAACAATACTTTTAGACCAACTTAATGTACTCTAAGCTTAATCTGAAAAATTTTAAAATGCAAAAACGCAAATATTCGCCATTTTTTCATGGCGATAACGAATTTAAAAAACAATTTAAATGTAGCAGTTAAAGACCTGGTTTTTATTCCTTGATTGTTATATCGCTTTTTCCGTAATGATTAACATTCGAATGAACCGTTTAAAATTTAAAAAGTTAAGCAGCGGCAAAAACCATGTTTAATTTCTAAATTATAACTTTCCACTTTGAAAATTCGTCATCTCGTTGAAAAAATGGCGAATATTAGCGTCTTCGTCATTAGTAACTTTAACACTAATGCAATTTTAATACTAGTAATGATTATTGAAAAGAAATCTTACACAGCTTTAATTACAAACATGTTTTTTTAGTTTGTAATTAAAGCTAAAAATCCTATAACGATAAATTAGTATTGAAAGAACTCGTATTTATTGATGTTTATATATTTTAAAGGTAATACTGCAGTTAAGCGGCGTAAAATAATTTTTAATTTTCGCTTGATTAAACTCTGCGATAATGAAAATGAAAAAAATTAATCTGTAAGTGACGTTGCGAAACGTGAAAGAAAACCTCATTCGAAATATGGAAAAATTCGAAATGTTTAAAAAGAAAAGAAAGAAAAGCCTCATTGAAAAGATAAGTAAAAGTAATAGTCACTGCTAAATTTTTTTATTTTTTCATTTCTATTATATATTATACGTATTGTAACTATATATACAAAAATTAATTTTAATTAATTCTGCACTGAATAAATAGTTTACATTAAGTAAATAGTTTTTCTTAGTTAACATGGTAAATCTTTGTTTAGATGGCTATGTAACGTGTTGGTCATGGGAAACCAAGTGCTCCAATAACTATTGTTGCTAAAGATGAAATCCTGGCTGAACCACGTGTGTTGCTGGTGTCAAACATTTAAAGGGTTTCCAATATTTTCGGCGTTTCTATCTTGTGTGTCTCGTCAGTATCCTCTGTAGTTGATAAATAAAACGGCTATTTTCATAGCCACATATTTTTTAAAAACATATTTAGCAAGAACAATTATTGTGGTACCCTATTAAGATAATTGTAACAAAAAATTTGCCTAAAACAATCTAAAATTGTACAATCATAAAATATACAAATTTAACTTTCTTTACATAATTAATAATGTATTAAGTAAATATTAAAAATATAAATGATAAAATAGTTAAATATTAACAATAAAAACAAAAAATAAAAATTTTAAACAAAAACGTATTTAAAAAAATAACCACTTTGAAATTTATCTACTTAAGTTTTTTAAAATTATTTTAAAAACTTTTAGCCTCTGCGAGCGAGAGCGATAAAAGCAAAAATATTAAATTATTTTACGCCGCTTAACTGCAGTATTACCATTTTAAATATATAAACATCAATAAATACGAGTTCTCTCAATACTAACAATACTAATACATGTAAATATTATTCACATGTATACACACACATTATGTTATGATATACACACATGTTATGATAAATTTGTTATAGTAATAATAGAAGTAATGATAATAACACAATAAATATAATAATAATAAATAATAATAAGTAATAATACTAGTGATATTAGTTATAAGAAAATAAATTAATAACTTTGAAACCTATAATAATGGGTTTTTTACACATTTATTTTGATATTTTTATTCATTTTACTATTATATTTTCCTAATTTATTTTTTATAGATTAATTTTTTCTTTTGAATTAGATAAACAGATGTACAATAATTTAAATATTGAAGAATGATGTGAGTGTGACAAACAAAGTGTCATGGACCAGAGCAGTTTACTTCGAATATGCAAAGGATAGCTCATAAGAGGAATTTGAATAGAATCTTCCATCAAACTGGGTAAATTGACAACGTATTTTGGGCTAATAGGAATGTGGAGTCATCGCTGAAAAAAATGTCTAGTCCAACTGATGATTGGTATTAATTCAAACTGAAATACATAAAGCTAACTGGTAATTAAGGATTTATTATTATTAAATGACTCTTTTAACATAACCACTTTAGCATCTCTCTATTTATTTACATTCACAATATTCTTTCAATTCTACTAAATTATTTGCATATTTGTAATGACACAAATGTCCACTATACTCCTAAGACGCTTCACCTATATCTCTTTCTAAAATAAATTTGTTAAAGACTTGTGTTTAAATTTTTTCTAGGTCTTTTCATACATTTAATGAGTACTCGTTAAAATTACTTAAGATTAAGAGGTCATCCTTATTTTTGTTTCTTAAAATAAGTCTTTCATATTGTAAACATAAATTATTCCATCCTAGATGATGACAAAGAAGTATGTGAGGAGTATGGAGACAATGTGACAACTGGAGAATTAGATAACAATGAAATGACAATTAAGAGTTGTACCAGCTCATCTGAAAAGAGACATGCAATTATTAAGCTAGCAGAAACGTCTATTCCAATGCCAGTTCTACCTAAAATGAAAACAAGTAAAAGAATATATTATTGATAACACTATTCTTGCTGTTAAGTTTTTTTTTTTTTCTTTCTTTCTTTCTTTTACAATAAATAAAACAACCAAAGTTGTTCTTTTTTAATAAAATAAAAAAAAGAAAAGAAAGAAACACCAATTAGTTATTTTCCTTCCTTCTTTCTTAGGAGCCTTTTATGATATTCCATAAAAAGCAATGAGGAGTAATTCAAGTCAAAAAGTTTTATCTGGTACCTTTTCCCTTCATGCTATTGTTTTACTTTTTATTTTAAATCATTTAAATTAATTTTTAGACCTTCAAAATAACATATTAATGGTGTTTACTGTAGTAAATTTTTTATTAAACTTTTTTAATGTTAAATTGGTTTTTAAAGGTTATACTGCAACCTTTTCTATACCTGATGGCTATTCTGGACTCACTGCTTTATCAGCCAACATACCAATGCCCTTTAAGTCAACTACTACCTCTTTTATATGAGGAGGTTTTTCTGGACTCAAACCAACATTAAACAATCATTCCACTATTAGTAATCAGAAAGCTCATTCACCAATGTTTCTGCTGGTATTCCTCAAACCTACATGAATTACAATAGAAGAGATTCTGCATGTGCTCGTGACGAGTTAATTAGCTCAAAAAATCTTAAAGGTAATGGTAGGCTTATTTAAAATAATTATTTTTTGTAGATTTTTATTTAATTTCACTTCTTTTGAGACCCAGGTTGACATACAATTTGATGATGTTAATGTTCTATATAAATTTGATTGAAAACTTGGAGCTGACAAAAGAGTTCTTAAAAAGTTTGTGAGTTATTTTTCATTAAAATGTACCATTGATTAATGTCATTGGGTGGATTTTATCTATATCTTGGGTATTGGGTGGATGTTCCCAAAAATGTCCATTGAGAATATAGATCTTCTATTGTGCAGGATCGCCACATTGTTCATAGAGATATTATTTTGTATTCTATTTTTACATCAGGTGAGGCAGCTATCTTCCATTCGTGGTAACAATCAAAAGAAAAGTATTATAAAACATGATAAACAGGTTAAAACATTTCTTTTATCAATAATACTTACTAGTTTTGTAAAGAAAAATAGTTCCACCAATTTTTTTATTTTTAGAAAGATTTTAAAATGTTGAAATTTTTATAAAGATGTTGAATGTCTCTTTTGACATGTTTAATCTTGTGTTGCCAATGTTATATACCAATTCTCTAACTTTTGGGCTTATGACAAACAGAGTTCAAAGTTTAATTTGGTTGGTTTGAAAGGAAAAGTAACTGTGAAATTACCTATGGAAAGGTTGAATATTTATAAAGCTATAATTGGTAGGATATTATTTAGATTTTAAATGTTAAAAATTAGGCAAGATGCAAATCTATATTGTTTTATTATAAACTTTTTCGTATACTACTTTTTATTGGCTGCCTGTTGAAAATAAATAAATTTAGTTGATTTCACAAAAAATAGATGTCAAACTTTTTATGCACAAGTTCATCAAAAAATAAAATAAATCTGTTTAAACGACTAAAAATTGAAAACTTCATGTATTTGTATAAAATAATTTTACTGGAAGATTTTCTTCCCTCCTTTCTCTGCATATTTATTTACTTCACCAAATTTGAATATTTTTGCATTTATTTTCTAGAATCGATTAAGCGCTGTGATGCAAAAGCTACAGACAAAGAAACTCGGACGTTTATAGCCTTCTGCTTGAAATATGCTCCTTATATAGTTGAGCTTTTACCGATTTTTAAATTTACCGGTAAAACGGTAAAAAAATCAAAATTTACCGGTAAAATCGGTAAAAAATAAAAAGGCATAAACAGAAGACCATAAAATGCAGTAATAAGTAAATAAAACACATTAATGTTAGGTTTGAGATTTATTTTTGGATAAAAAATGAGCTTTGAGAAAACAAAGTGTATCAAGTAAGTCGTCACTCATTCTGCATCGAATTTTTGTCACAAATAATCCAGCGGCAGAAAAGGTTCGCTCAGATTCGACACTTGTTAGTGGGATGGTTTCTAGTGCATTGAACAAAAGTTCAAGGTTTGCAGTTCTCTTTCCGGTCGCTTCATAGACCAACATTTCTTTTGAAATTGCCTTGAATTCGTCGTTTGAATTGTGTCGCTGTTTTTTGGCCGAATGCTGAATTGCTTCCTCGAGTTCCTCTTCAAGAGAAAGTGGATTTTCGTCAAGAGTTTCTGAGCCATGCACTTCTTGAATAAACTCCAGGTCATCTGGATTTGTTGGAAAAAGCCTAGACAGCAAGTTTTTGGCGGCATATTGAAAATTTTATGCTCTTCAATGTCGGACAAGCATTCTGGATTGGAAAGATATCTGTACAAGCTTACAAGATTGCTCTGCCTTCTCTCTTCAAAACGTCACAAAATTGCACTCTTCATTGCATTGAACAGGCTGAAACTACAAGAGGTGAATCTTGTAGTTTCAGCCTGTTCACAAGAAACTTGAAAATTCCTTCAGCAGTAAGAAGAGTTGGATTTTGTCGGCAAAGTGCTTCTGCTGCTAATTTTACTGGTTCAAGAGCAGCAACAATGTCGGATAAAATGTCTTCTTCATCATCACTGCAAATCAAATGAGGAGAAATGTCCTTCAATACTTTTCTGATTGAATGTTTGACTTTGAGGAACTGTTGAATCATTGATAGCAGACTGTTCCATCTTGTTCTGCAGTCAAGGGTAAGTGAAACCTCTTTTCCGTGCTCTTTCTTAATTTCTTCTTGAAGGACGTCATTTTTGACGGGCAATTTTCGAAATAACTTGACAATTTTTCTGACTTTTGTGATGACAGATTGCAAGTGAATTTTCACTTTCGGAATAGGAATGTTTTCATCCATGGCGGCACCAAGAAAACTGACTTCGATGTCAGATTCACATTCGTCACTGCTGACTTCGTCGTCGTCGCTTGTTTCTTCAAATGAGTTTTGTTGGATTTGTTGAGAAGGCTTCTCGTACAGCACTTCTTGAACGGCCAAGTGCATTCCGTGGGTATAACAAGTTTGATGCTCGGTTGGAACCAGTTTTCCGAACTTAACCATCATGGAAGCTCCGTCAGTAACTGAGCAGACAATGCTGTCGCCTAGTTTCAACCCAAATTCTGCCACTTATTCAGTGACAACAGCTGTAGCTTTTTCAGCCGGCAGAGATCCGAAAATTCGAGTCAAGCCCAGATTCCAGTGATTGTTTTTTTGATGAATTTTAATATTCATGTCCTTCGATTTTTCAAAGAAGTGTACTCATCCAGTGTAATTGAAAAGCGTTTTCCCATTGTCACTAAAGAATTGAAAGTGTTTTTAAGGTCATTCATATTATGAAGTTTCAAGTGATAAGTATGAAGTTAAGTTGGCGGCCCAACGTACTTTACAAAATCATTTTCATATAAAGTTATGAAAAATACAGATACAGTGTTTTGACGTTGTACAGCTGAGCTGTTAACAATGGCATTGAAACTAAATCCATCCAGTGCTATAAGTCTTGAAATCACTTCTTCGATTGATTGCTTTTGAAAAAAAGTTGAAATCTTAGGCTTTTTTGATTGTGATGCAGCTTTTGGTGTCACTTTTTCCTGTGTTTCCTTTTTGATTCCATGTTTCTTGTCTAAGTGATACCACATTCCAGTTGTGGAACTTGTGTATTGACTTGAATTTCCACAAATTTTGCAAGTAACTGTTTTCCCTTTGTTTAAGGTGTAGTGTTTCCAAGCGTCCGACATTTTGCCAAAACGCAAATCAAATTTAGTGATAAAGACCATAATAAATATGAATGATGAAGACATTGCAATGACATCACAAATGGCGGTCGCTTTTTTGTAACGGTGAAAAAGAAAGAAAAAAAAATCATCTAGAAAAAAACAAAAACTGTTAAAAGTAAAAAAGAAAAATATATATATGAACTGCTAACTGCAGAAAGGAAACAAGTCCAAAAAATTCAAAAATGACTTTTTAACATAAATCAGTTTTGAAAAGGTAGACACACTATTTACTATTTACTGCTAAAAGGGATAAACCTGCTATAATTTTTATAGGCATGGCACCAGTTTGAATTTTGCGTTTACCGCAGAAAGGAAACACGTCCGGGACTTGTTTCTTTTCTGCGGTAAACATTAGTAACATAAAATAATAACATTTTGCTTGTGACTTACAAATTTCTTTGTTAATAATGAGTTATTCAGATGAAGATGACAATTCTTTAAAGAGAAGAAAGAAAGGAGTTGTTAATTCCGAAAGATATAAAAGGAATGTAATTAAGAAGGCTAAAGTGGCAGGAAAAGAACATGTAAACATGGTTGGAAAAACAATACCTGCCAAGAAACCAGCATCTAATGTTTGCAGGTAAACTGTTATCGATTTATTTGTATTAATTGTTATAATATTTCAGTAATATTCATCTAGAAAGTTTTTTAAATACTGTTATCTTTCGTGTCTTTTGCATAAGATAAATTGGCTGAAGGAAATGCACAACATTTGTAGGTTTCTGGCCGCTGTGTTTGATTATGTGTCATAACATTTTGCATTTATGATATTTGAACAAAGCTAGGTTACATTAAAACTACATAAATAAAGCCATGCAACAACTAGTACTACTAGTAGTAGTCTAATTCTCTGATTAATTAGGAAATGCCTAGGGTTTTTGGTAGAAACCTAGCTTATGTGTTTTCAAACATAGATATTAAAACATAGATAGACCTAACCTTTTCATTTTTATTTCAGTTGCAAGAAAAACTGTTTGAAGAGTTACATGGCGGATGACATGGTGGCAATATTTACCAAGCTAGATGATATGGAAACTAAAACACAACAAGACGTCTACTTGCAGTCACTAATGGAGGTTTCCCCAGTTAACCGTCCAAGATCTAGACCAGGTTCTTCTTCTACAAAACCTAAATCTGTTGTAGTGAAGTACCATATTATGCACAATGGGGTTCGTACTAAGATATGTAAAAATGGATTTATGAAATCATACGGATGTACTTCCAAACAGTGTTACAGCTAAGCAAAACTCCAATAAATAAAAGAGGTAGAAATGTTTCTGGTAATGCCATTCCTGGCACTGTAATCACTTGTTTGAGCGCTCATATTGAACAATATCCTAGAGAAACTGAACACTATACTGGAAGAGATAAAGAATACTTACCAGCTAATTTAAACGTAAAAACTATGTATGAGATGTTTATAAACAAACATAAATATTTCCTTTTAGCTACACTTGGCAGTGAGAAAAGGCTGTCATATAAATTTTTCTGGCATTATTTCAAAGAAAATTACTCATTACGTTTTGGTCAACCTGCAAAAGACGCATGTATTGCTTGTGAGGAACTTAAGTTGAAAATAAAAAGTCCTTTTCTTAATGACAATTAAAAAAGACATGCAATAGCAGAGCTTATGGTCCACAATAGGAGGGCTAAAAAGTTTTACAACAAAATAAAAGATACCACAGAGAAATGCATAAAAGACGCTAAACAAGTTGGATTATGTATAGATTACATGTCTAATGTTACATTACCGTGCATACCAGTACAAGATACTTATTATTTCAGGAAACTCATAGTAAACGTTTTTGGAATTCCTGACATTGCTTCCCGAAAAATGTCTGTTTTTATTTATCATGAAGGCGAAGGAGGTAAAGGTTCAAACGAAGTATGCTCTATGCTTATGTGGTATGTAAAAAACAAAATTTCAGATGAAGTTAAAACTTTACACCTTTTTGGTGACAACTGTGCTGGTCAAAACAAGAACCACACCCTTGTTAGACTTATGATGGCTCTTTGTGAAATTAAGAGATTTGATAAAATAAATTTGGTGTTTCCTGTTAGGGGACATTCTTTTATGCCTAATGACCTTGATTTTGGAATTATAAGGAGAAAACTAAAAAAAGTAGAGAGATATTATGAAACTGATGAAGTAATTAATCTGATTAACAGTTCTTCAAACATTCCTGGAAAGTTTAATGTGAAAAAAATGTCATTTGAAGATTTTATTGGCTACGGTGCCTGGTGGCCCAAGTTTTACAAGAGAACATGCTTAAGCAATGACTCTTATGGAAAAAAGGTACTAAAATCTAACAAAATAACATTTTCAATCTCAAAATATCGTGAGATGTCAGTTTCTTCTGATGAACCTGCGGAGATTGAATGCAGTATGCATATTGCTGGATTGATAAGTGACATTTTTCGCTTACGAAACACTATAGGAGACTTTGAACTACCAACTAATAAAGCTTATTCAGCTGTATTATCCATCAACCACTTAAAAATTGTAGATATAAAGAAAACTTTGGTTTATATTCCGGTTGAAAAGCTCCGATTTTGGAATGAAATAACGTTATGGCCTGTAAGTACTGTGCCCATTCAAGAAGATCAACCAACTGAATAAATAACGTTCTTAAGTTGTAGTGTGCATTTTATTATGATAATAAAACAATAAAATAGCATTATTTAATTAGTGTAGCCTAAATAAATCACTTTTTAAGATTTTAGTAGTTTATTTTTTATTTTTAAACCTCGTTTACTGCAAAAAGGGATCATGTCCATGTTTGAAAATGTGTCCTACACTCATAACAAAATACATTAAAAAAATTATATACATATCTTTCAAACCCCTACTAACTGTTGAATAACTAGGAAAAAATTGAAAACCCAAAGTTTAAAAATAAAGGGTCGAAACAGTTTTTTGTCTTTCCTGTAAAATTAGGATTTGTGGACTTGTTGCTATTCTGCGGTTAGCGATTCATATATATTAAAGAATAAATGAAAGCATTAACAAAATTAAGCCAAAAGAAAAAAAAAGAAAAAAAAAAGTCAATCAAATACAACAAAAAGATATCTTTAAATTAAAATGTATGAAGAAAAAAAAAGAAGTTAAACGCTAAACAAAGTTAAGAAAAACATGTAACGTTTTTATAAATTTTAAAAGTCGAAGATGTAACAAAAATATATACTTTTTAAACTTTATTTCTATGTTTAAATGTTGTGTAATTTTATTTTTTCTGTGATTTTGTCCCTATTTTTATGTTTTATAACTATTTGTAAATGACCGTGGATGTAATATCGTTTTCCAAAATACATTGATTGATAAATGTCACAAGAAAGTAAAAACGTTTTACTTAAATAATGTTAACATTCAAGTTTTGGACATTTACCACCTAACAGCCTAGACAAGCTGTGACAACAATTAGATCTGTAATTGAAAGTATGCCACGGCGCTGTCAGACTGTAATAACATCAGGAGGTGATAACACTAGTTATTGATAAGTCAAAAATGTTTCAATTTAAATTGTATTAGTGTGCATAACAATAACAATATTTTTGTTATTGTTATGCACACTAATACAATTTAAATTGAAACCATATTTTTGCTTTTAATTTTTTTTTTCCTGCATCCTTAAAGTCAATTTTATTGTTATCATCGAAATAATCTTAGATTTCTGTTTTTTTTATTTCATTTTTCTGTTATTTTTTCACTTCATATTTTCAGATAGGTCTTTAATTTACAGCATGTATGATTCTTGGTTCTTTAATAGATGGAATGTGGCAGTAATAGTTTTAAATGTGAATATAGTTGGTAAATCTAGTACATTTATACCTATTTTGTTATCTTATTGTTTTTTCAGAAATTCAAGCATCTGTACAGTTACAAAATCAACACCAACTCAATACTTAAGGGCAATTCAATCAAGCTCATGCTCACCTTTGTCTCAATGTGCCTGTATCAAAACACCTTCCACAATCCAGTACATCTTACCACCAGCCTAATATAATACAACCTGATATGTTGTCCAATCAGTCAAAGAGAATAATGGAAAAATCAGCTCATGTATTAAGTTCGATAAACTCATGTAAGCTTGCTTGTTTTTTGTTGTAAGTTGCTGAGTTCCCTGGTTAACAATTTAAAAAAAAAAATTAAAATAATTCAAATTAGTTAAATAGTGAGATTTTAGCTTGGATTTTAAAGTTGAGATTATGAAATTTTTTTAATATGATTTAGCTGTTCTTATGCAGAAATTATTAACAACTCTTGAAGAAATAAAAGAAACTCTAAAAACTCATTCTTTAATGCTACAGTCTATTATGCGACAAATAAATACACCTCAGTTGGAAAATAAGAATGAATTGTCAATAGAGATTCAATATCAAAGATATTAATGATTTGAGCAGCTAAAAATTTGATCAATGAAGAGATCATTAGTAAGTATTTTATTTTCCATGTCTAACAACAATATTTTTCATAATTTTATGGTTTATTTTATGTTTTATGTATTAAATGAGCGATGTATAAACTGTGTATTTAATAATATAAATGTGTAAACTGTATTTTTTATAATATAATTATACCCTTGTCCTGGTAATGATGTTAAACTAATCTTATATTGGGCTAGATAAGTCTCTTTAGCTGTGGAAAAGGTAACTTACCTAGGAGATGGAAAACATTGAGATAAACTCCCAATTTAATTGTGGAGGTTTTAAACCTTGAATGCTAATCCTCCTAGTGGTAGTATAACAATAAAAATATTCAGTCCTAATCTGCAAAACAGGTTAATGCTAAGAAAGGCAACTAGTTACAAAAAATTGCTTGATCTCATAATGTCATATAAAAATAAGAAAACGGTATTATGGAAACCCTTCCAAACCACATAAGTGTGGATCAATGGACACTAAACTTTAAAAAAGAAATTTTCAGCGTTAAAGAGGCAAATATGCATTTGCCTCCCCAAGGCTGAAGCCACTGTAGTCATGGAGGCCACTCATTTTTTATTAACAGTCTCTCAACTCTTAATTTCGACAAATGCCTTGTCACAAGGTTGCTGCATTGAAAAACAAATTGAGGGGCTCAGCAGAAAAGTGGTCTAACCCACATTTTTGAAATTTTCCAGATAATCACTGCAAACTGTACATTGAGTATGTAGTTTGTTGTGGAAAAAGTGCCAAACCCCAAAGCCCATCCATACAGTGCTACTACCTATAATCATATTTACTTTAACAGAAAAATAAAATTTGAATTGTGGAAATGTTGCCTATCCAACAATTAACATGGCGAAAATGAACTGCTCAGATTTGGAAGAGTTTCTAATGAAAAGTGATTATGATGATTCAGATGCAGATAACAACACTTCTTTAGAGGATGATGTTAGCGAAGGTATGTATATAATTAAAGCAGCATCAAGATATACTTTTCATTGAGTTTATCATACAATAATATAGTTTCTAGCCTCAATGTTGTTTAGGCAGGTTTTCCTCTTCTAGTTTTTCAAAACTGACATGCACTTTTTTATTTTAGTTTCAAGTATTGGGGATAAATATGTTGAAGAAAACGCAAGACCTATATCTATGCTAACAGGAGTTAATGGTATGTACAATTTGTCTAAAACTAAATAGGCTTATAAAAGGAATTTTTTAGTTCATTGATATGGCCTAGGACTGATTGTTTACATTGGTATTAGGCCTAGCATTAGACTAGCTAGGGCCATTTTTACCTAACATTTTCATTGCAGATTCAAATGTTAACCTTGTTGGAGAAGTAGGAGAGAGCGACAGCTTTTCCCAGGAAGTACAAGGAGAAACCTATAGTCATAGACATAGTCGTAAGCGAGTTGCCCATCCAGAACTACACAAAAGAATTATTTTGAAACAGAAAAAGTCAGCAGGGAAGGGATATGTCACATCAAAGGGCAAAGTAGTTGAACCAAAGATTTTTATTAACAAAGATTGTGGTTACAATCTAGAGTGCAGCAGTAAAATAACAGTTGCTCGCCGTAATCAAATTTTTTCTAACTTTTACACCATGAACTGGGATTTAAAAAACGCCTTTGTGATGGGTTCTGTTGATGTAAAAGAAAAACATAGGACGTATACTGCATCAAATAACTCCCGTAGGGCAAATAGTCGTTCCTATAAACTAACTGATGAATGTGGAAATGTTAAAAAGATTTGCAAAACTTACTTCAAAGACACATAGCAGATTCCTGATGGGACAATAACAAATATTTTAGCAAGGAAAAAAACAGATGGTACACCTATCGAAGATCGCAGAGGTAAATCGGCTCCACAAAATAAAAGTAGTGATGAAGACACAGAATATCTTCAAAGATTTATTCGCTTATTTCCAAAGTACTAATGTCACTATAGCAGAAAAGACAACCAGTACAGAAATTATTTGCCTCCAACTTTACGAATGTCAACGATGTACGAGAAATAATCCATCTATTAACAATATTTAAAATTTTTAAGAGGCAAAGTTGCCTAACATTTTTGTTATTGCAGAACACAGTAATATAGTGTCCTAATTTTTTAGTAGATATACCAGTGTATTTTTTCACCTGTCTTTATAATAAATACTATTTTTCTGATAATGATACTTTTTCCTGTTATTTTTAAAAAGATCCTTAAAGTCTTTTATAGTTTACTAAAAATGAAGTAATTGTGGCCTAGACAACTTTTCCGCTGAGCCCTTTAATTGAGCGTGATACTTCCTGAGGTGCAAGGTTTGTGGTTGAACCACAAACCTTGTGTTTACAAGGTGAACGCTCTACCACTACTCCATTTACACTTAAAAGGGTAATTTTATGTGTTATCTCAAAATGGTTATGCTATTCATATGATATTCGTGAGACTTGTTATGATATTCGTGAGACTTGTGCAATTTAAAAATTGTTTTTTTTTTGTGACTTTTGTCTTGTGAAATTGTGTACGTGTATTTATAATTTTTTTTGTGCGTTTAGATGCAGTTAAAAGAAATCCATTAACATGCAACCCAAAAGGAGATGGAATTGTGCAAATGGTTCGCTAACGCCGAGACCGGGGCCAAGACAGCCGGAAAAAAAGATTTTGCATTATCTTCAGATTCTATACTATTGCCATATGGTGATACTCGTGTGTGATCATACAAGTCGTAAGTGGGTTCCTAGATGCACTAGTTAAGCTTACCAAATGGTTTTTGTGGTCACATTTAATGCAGTTGCCGTGTTGGTCCTTTTTTTTTTTAGAAATCGAGTAATTTATAATGCGCTGCGAAACTTTATTTTTCGATTTATTGTCACAAAAAGTGCACGTGTGCACCTTTAGCATGTGACCGACGATATGTGAGTAAATAGAAGAATACTACTTCAGTTGGTAAATCCTTCCTAACGTCGAATTTTCAAGAGTACACCTATCCTAAATGCAGACATTCGTTTTTCAGAAAATATGGCTTGTGACTGAAATCAGGTAGCTTGAAAATATGAAATACCAGATTATAATAAATTTAATAATAATATGAAAAGCATTTTCTACTATGAATAAAAAAAACTTTAGATGATATTTTCGGATGAAAACAAGTTTAATTTAGAAAAGAAGTTAATTAGTCCTTGTGAGACGAATTTATGCAAATAATAAGCAACATGATAGCGTTGAGATCCTAAAAGTATTTTTGAGCGTTGGGAAAATATGGAAACTAAAGTTCTGCAATTGGAGGTATCCCAACAAGAGTTTATTAAGTTATTAAATGCAAATGAATAGTAACAAAAGTATTAAAACTAAAAAACATTAAATTTTTATGCCTTTTGTATTATAATTTGCAAGTGCGTCTATAGAATTGAGGTACCATTTTCTTATTTATTTTTTAATTTCCTCATATATCCTCATCCTAACGTAATATTTAACTTATATGCAGTGGCGTACTTAGGGTAAATAGCGCCCTGGGCAAACACCGATCTCGCGCCCCTCCTCCCCCACATAAACTTCAACTTTTTAATAAATGATGACACAAACTTTTAATAAAACTTCATTATTCATTATAAATAAACAATTTGTTTATGTAACATATATTACAACTTTTTTTTTCTGGCTTTAATTGCTGCAAATTTCTTAATAACACTGTCAAAATCAATTTCTTCGGTATATTCTCGCTCTATGCTTAGCCTCTTTTGCGCCCCTTTTAGGTTGGCGCCCATGGCACGTGCCCTGCCTGCCCTACCCTAGATACGCCACTGCTTATATGATACATGAATTATATCAAATATTTCTGAACTATTTGAATAAAGTTTAATATAAATTTTAACCAACTAGTTTATATGCTCCTATAGAATTTAGTAACGTTTCGATTAATATTTACTTCCGTTTATAAAAAATTCTTTAAATGGAATGTAAATGAATACCTCTGGAATCATCGTACATTTGCTCGGAATTTCCTCAAGCAAGTGAAATCTATTTGCTCACATCATTATAGAAACAATCTTTCTCAGTAGCATATTTCTTTCCATGACCGGGGGGGGGGGTGTCATTTCACTACGTACAAGTAAGATTTAGATTGCTTTACGAAAACTTCGGAGCTTATTACGTTTATTTTGATTCTCCACCTCCTTTTATTTCTTACCAATAAAATGATCAGCTCATTGCAGAGTTATTACAAAGTATTCAGGTTTGAGATCCAAAAAAAAAAAAAAACGCATTTTTTAAGAAAACGCAGAAAGTTAATTTTCTTGGATATTTTTTTCTATCTGTTAATTTGCATTCATATATTTTAGTAAGCACCTTAGCAATTTTTTCTGCACTTGTTTTAATTTTGCAATTATATTTAACATTTTTGAGAATGTTTCTTTGAGCTATTGAGCATGTCGATATATGGGTCAATAGATCATTCACACGTTTACAAACTTGTTTTAAAAAAAGATAATAGTAAATACATTCTACTAATTGCCGTATAGGAATGAATGTACTAAATTTCCTATTGCATTTTATACTGTTTGTTTCTTTTGTGTTGTGCGACACTGAAGAATCTCCAGTTGAAAACGTTGATGAAGGCGATGGTATCGAACAAGCTGGAGTTCTTGATCCAGAAGTAAGAGAAAGTTTAAAATACTCTAAACATGAAGACCAATTCGATACTGCACATATAAAGACTGGAAAAGATGAGGTACTTCCATTCATAGAACATTTGTATGTTCCAAAAAATTGCAAGCGAAAGTCAGCCAATAATGACCTCATGGTTGTTCATTACACTGGCTGGTTGGCTAAAAGTGGACGCAAATTTGATTCTACTATTGATGTACGCAGGCGTTACGTTCCGTTTGAATTCGTTATTGGCACGGGTTATGTAATTCGTGGTTGGGAAAAAGGCTTACTAGAAATGTGTCCAGGAGAAAAAAGAAGAATAACTGTTCCACCGGAGATCGGTTATGGTAATAAAGGTTTACGAGGAATGATCCCACGTAAGTTTGTTTAAACACACAGAATATGTATATATATATTATATATATATATATATATATATATATATATATATATATATATATATATATATATATATATATATATATATATATATATATATATATATATATATATATATATGTATATATATATAAACGTATATTTTACTTTATAAACATACAAATATACTTTCAGCATTATGATATGAAATTGATGTTTTTAATTAAGTAAACAAATTATTTGTGTACATTTGAGAGTAAAAAACTAACACTTATAAAATTGTTTACCTCCAGCGAATGCCACTCTCGTTTTTGTGGTTGATTTATTGGATTTAAGGCGTGCTGCTCCTAATTACGCACCTATGGACTTGTTCACATCACTTGATCGCAATAATGATAAAGTTTTATCACGAGATGAAATAGCTCATTATGTTCGCTATCAATCTAAAACCTATAGAAATAAGAACGCCCCTCCACCATCTGAAGAAGAGCATGAAAAAATGGTAGATGATATAATGGCAAAAGAAGATTTGAATGGTGATGGACACATTCAACATTCTGAGTTTAGTGGCTCAAAGCTGCATCATAACGAACTGTAAATTCAATTTATTATTGAATGTAAAATTTTGTAATTTTTATTTTTTCAGTAATTACCCTCATCTTCTCCCTCTTACTTTCACCCTCACGATCACGATCACCCTCACCCTCTTACTTTATTGTCAACATAACTTTTATTTCTTGTCTATGCAACTGTGACGAGGCTGTTTAAATTTTTTTTTAACATTCACGAATTGGTAAAAAATACAAATCATTTCTGATACCGGTTTTAATAAAAATGAAAAAACAAAAAACACTAAGATTTTGATTGGTCAATTCAACAACAAAAATCTATTCAACCAGAATCTTTTTCCAAGAAACCTTTTGTGTCATAATTTGAATTTAGTGAAGAAATTTAAAAAAATGGATTATGAGTTTAAACTAGTTTTTTTTTTTTTTACGTAAAATGTTAATCTTTACAAATTAAATTCAAAAATTTTACAAAGAAAATTAATGATACCAGAGCTGAGAAGACGACAGGAAGAAATGTGAAGTTAAAGAAAACAACTTTGTTTCTAAATGTGAGAAAATATATGATGTATGCATGTAACGGGTGATAACATTATAACAGGTGATAACATTTAATTTGGCCTGTGTTTGAAGATTCATAACTCACTTCAAAATTAAGATTAAATTTAAACAAAGACAGATTTTGATTTATTTTTATCATTTAAAATTAGCTTTTTTTGATTACCCCATTTCTACGGACAAAATCAACTTTAGAAACAATCAACTAAGCTAAGCTCTTTGCGTTGATTTTATGAATACAAAACTGAATGTGTTTTTTTAATCGATCTAAATTTTCAGCTCGCCAATTGTTCTTGTATAAACTGGTATAGCTCTTTGGTATAGTCCACTGGTATAGTCCTTTAAGAATACTCCAAAAATTCTCCATTTGACATTCTGGCAAGTTTGCTGGGTTGTCTTATTTTCAATAAAATCAACCTTTTTCTCTCGAAAGTAATCAACCACAGTTTTAGCATAATGGGCAGATGCCAAATCAGGCTAAAATACATATTCATTATTAGAATGGTGCTCTTTAATAAATGCAATTAGTCTTTTTTTGATACAATGTTCTAAATAATTTTTTTGGTTGATAGCAGGGCCGCTTGGAATAAAAAAAGACATCATTCCATTTTTTGAAAAATATATCCAGACGAGCAACTTCTTATCAAACTTAGCGACATGTTTGTATTTTACGTTTGTAGAGGTGTCATTTATATTGCTTGTGTAAAATCTGTTGTTTCCATTGATGCTAGTATGAGCCAAAGTAGAATAAAACTCGTCACCTAAGATGAAAGCTCGATTTCGAAACTTTTCATACAGTCTTCTGCATTTTGTTCTTACGAATGCTTTCTGAACGGTAGGGCTTGGAATCTTTTTTTTTTTCTCAAACGGATCTCAGTCTTTGTTGCCAGCGTTTTACTAATGTAAGTGTTGTATCCTCCAGGAACTTAGTTGTGTAGAATATTTTAAGACGGCCCGAATTTACGGCTTCTTGTTGTAAAGTAAAAATATGTAAAATGGAAGCTTACAATTTATAACCTTGATGTTAATAAATATCGCGTAGATTTGATATCTATTTACCTTTAGCTTAGTAGATCACTTTCAAGATTCTATATTGGAGCCCACGTAGAGAGAGATAGATATTTACATTGAACTTGCTTGTTGAGTTTTAAAGCTGTATTATAAGTGATTACAAAGATTTAATCGGATTAAAGTGTGTCACATGTTTAAAATTTAACAGCTTTTTTTTTGCATATCACTGAGAATAAACCTGTTTGCATATTTCTGTATAATGTCTCTAGCAAATAAACGTCGATTTCGCACGACTAATATCAATTCTATTAAAAAACTGTTTGAAAAAGCTTTTTCTTGTATTAACACTTATGATTCTGTTGAAGATGCTGTTGAAAGTCTGTCTAGTTTTCAAGATACACTTGTTGAAAAATTTAAAAAAGTTGAACAGTTTAATGACGAAATTATGTACCAAATTGAGGACGATGCTGAGTTAGAGATTGAGGAAGATACTTCTACTGAGTTCAGTGTCTACTTTCGTAAGAACATTTTATTAATAACAAAGTTTATTGAAAAAGTAAATAGTTCTAAATCTGATGCAAATACAAGTATTTCTAGTCAGTCGAAATCATACTCAGTCAAATTACCAAAAATAACCCTAAAACCATTTAATGGTCAGCCTGAAAATTGGTTGTCATTTTATGAGAGCTTTGAATGTGCAATTGCCAATAACAATGATTTATCTGGCATCCAAAAGCTGACATATCTTCGCAGTTTAGTTGAAGGACAGGCATCTTCTACTATTAAAGGTCTTGCTTTAACCAATAGCAATTTTGATGTTGCCATGAACCTACTTAAAGAGCGGTACAATAATAAACAACTACTCATATCAGCTCATATGACCTCTTTGCTTACATTAGATAAAGTTACTGATATTAGAGACGTATCAAAACTTCGAAAAACCTATGACAATCTAGAAATTCAAATACGTAGTTTAGAGAATTTGGACATAACTTCTTCTATGTATGGTCCCTTGCTTGTACCAATTCTCATGCAAAAATTACCTGAAGAGTTAAATCTCGTTATCTCAAGACAATTTCAAGGCTGTGACTCTTGGGATATAAAAACAATTCTTGAAATTTTTAAATCTGAACTTCAAGCTCATGAAAAGTCAATTTTGAATGCTTCTGCTTATGATCGAAGACCCTTATCTATTGAGACATTTCATTCAAGCTCCACATATAACAATAGAAGAAACAATAGTACTTCTTACAATAAACATAATAAAAATGAAAGTTTTAAGTGTGCCTTCTGTGACAAGGATCATTTATCCCAACAATACATGTCTGTAACACAATTAGATGCAAGAAGAAAAATTTTAAAAGACAAAAAGCGTTGCTTCATTTGTTTACGCATAGGACATATTTCTTCCAAATGTTTATCTCGCATAAAGTGTTATGAATGTTCAGAGAGACATCATTCAGCCATGTGTGATAAGAAAAATCAGCTCAGACTACCAGACAACCAACTAACATCTGTTGCTGGAGTATCAAAAGGAAAGTCAGTATTGTTACAGACTGCTTTAGTTACAATAACATCTGGTACCACTGAATTACGTAATTGCAGAATTTTGTTTGATAGTTGCTCCCAATTGAGTTATGTTTCACCCTCTATTCGAGAAAGACTTCATTTAGAAACTATTAATCAAAAGAAAATATCTATTAAAACATTTGGAAATCAGTGTATCACTGAAAATCTAGATAAGGTCCAATTCTGTATTCTTGATATGAATGGTGCTCGCATTCCCATTTCATGTTTTGTGAAGGAGATATGTGCTCCTATTAATGGTCAAAACATTAAGTCTGCTATTGAGAATTATAGCCATTTAAAGGGTTTGAAGCTGGCAGACAGTCATTTTACTGAAGGGAATGTACGTATTGACATCCTTATCGGTGCTGATTTCAACTGGTCCATTGTAGATAATGAGATAATTAGAGGTGTTGAAGGTCCTGTTGCTTTGAAATCCAAAGTTGGTTTTTTATTGAGTGGAAATATTTTTGACATTTCAGATAGTTGTGGTGTGCTTCACTCTCATATTTTGAAAATTGCTTCTGAATTCTGTAATGATAAAACTGTTTTTCATAGTTCTATGTCATCTTTTTGGGACTCTGAAACTGTAGGAACAACAACATCTGATATTAACGACTTAGTATATGAGAACTTTAAAAACGAAATTCAATTTAATAAATATTCTAATCGCTATGAAGTTGGGTTACCATTTAAACTCAACCATGATTTAATTAGTGATAATTACACTTATTGTATCAAACGCCTGGTACCTGTACTTAAAAAACTCATCAAAGACAACAAACTTCTTAGAAGCTACAATGCGATTATAAAAGAACAGTTAACTCAAGGTGTCATTGAAAAAGTAGACAATCATGAAATTAGTTATGGAGATGTACATTACCTACCACATCGCCCTGTAATAAGAGATGACAAGACGACCACTAAAGTTCGCATGGTCTTTGATGCTAGTGCAACTATTGATGGACCATCCTTAAATGACTGTTTAAATGCAGGTCCAAGCTTAACAACCTCTTTGTTTGGTGTACTTTTGCGATTTCGATGTAACAAGTATGCATTTATCTCAGACATTGAAAAAGCATTTTTGCAAATATCTTTAAAAGAAAAAGATAGAGATTTTGTTCGATTTTTATGGGTTGACAATCTAGATTCTGTAAATGGACAAGACCTTTTATCATCTCCAATTGTTACATATCGTTTATGCAGAGTTCTGTTTGGCGTAACATCGTCACCATTCCTACTCAGTGCAACATTAGTGACTCACCTTCAAAAATACACTGAAATTGATCAAGAATTTGTTGAAAAGATGTTGCTTTCTTTACATGTCGATGATTTAAACTCTGGAAGCAATGATCTAAACCAATGCTTAGAGTTCTTCAATAAAGCTAGAAATTGTTTGCAAGAAGCAAACTTCAATCTTCGAAAGTTTGAATCAAACTCAGTTGAACTTGAACAAATGATTCAGTCAAATAGTTATGAACGAAATAATACAACTAAAGTACTTGGTCAAGCATGGGATAAAGATTCAGACGAATTGACATATTCATTTAATGACATTCTTGAGAGCGTTAAAAAAGTTCCTTCAAAAAGAGATGTTATGAAATTTATTGCCAGTATTTTTGATCCAATGGGACTTATTAATCCTGTTGTTGTTAGATGTAAGTGCTTCTTTCAGAGATTGTGTGTTGAAAAGTTTTCTTGGGATGACTTGTTGTTTGGACATGCTTTAGATGAGTGGAACGACATCATACTAGATTTTCGTTCATTAAATAAATTATCTTTGCCTCGATGGATTCTAACTGACTCTTACTTATCCAACACTAATATTAAACTTGAGTTTCATGCCTTTGCTGATGCAAGCCAAAAAGCATTTGGTTGTTGTATCTATCTTAGATGTATTGTTAATGAATCACACTGTTTTGTCTCGCTCATTGCCTCTAAATCTAGAGTGGCCCCTGTAAATAAATCAACTATTCCAAGACTGGAGTTAAGAGCAATGTGTTTATTATCCTCTCTGATGTCTGCTGTGAGAAAGGAACTTAAAAGCTTGAACATTAATGACATTTTCTGTTGGACTGATTCTACTATCTGCCTTCATTGGTTGAATAATATGAATCAAACTTATGAGACATTTGTACAAAATCGATTGATAAAAATTCGTGATTTATTTCCTATACAATTTTGGCATTATGTGGAGACTACACGAAATCCTGCTGACATTATATCCTGTGGATGCTCCTTCAAATATATTATTGATCATGACATTTGGTTTAAAGGCCCTGATTATCTTAATGATGTTTCAGTTCCATGGCCCTCTTACAATTTAATTGAACATAAAGATAATGAAAGTAAATTGTGTTTATTAGCTGCCACCAACCCCATTAACATTAATCTTGAGTTTATTGGTATTAAACGTTTTAGTAGTTATGAACAATTGAACAAAGTAACAGGCTGGATTCTGCGATTTGTAAACAATTTAAAGAGTCATGTTCAGAAGACACATGTCACAATGACACCAACATTATCTGCTGAGGAAATTGAATGTGCAAAGATACTGTGGGTGCGATATGAACAACGTGATGTCATGAAAAGCAAAAATTACAAACAGTTCAGAAGAGATCTTGGACTTCAAGTCATCAATGGAATTGTTCGATGTCATGGAAGAATGCAGAATGCTCCAATTCCAAAAGAAGCTAAATTTCCAATTTTTGTTCCTCGTAGTAGTCAGCTGTCTAAGTTATTGATTGTTTATTTCCATAAGTTGGTGAAACACAATGGTTTGAAAGAGACTCTTTCAGAGCTGAGGACTAAGTTTTGGATTCCTCAGTGTAGACAACTGGTTCGCAACATAATTTTAAAGTGTTTCCTGTGTCAGTATTTTGAGGGAAAGCCTTATATATATCCTCCTTCTCCACCTCTACCTTTGAGTCGTTTATGTGATGACTACCCATTTATGCATACTGCTGTTGATTATGCTGGTCCTGTTTTTGTCAAGAATATTTATGGAGATTATTTATTTAGCTGTGCTAGTACCCGTTCTATATGCTTGGATTTGGTTTCCGACCTTTCATCTACATCATGTATTCGTGGACTAAGACGTTTCTTTGCTAGAAGAGGTGTACCAAGCGAAATTCTATCTGATAATGGTACACAATTTATTGCAGAACAAACACAACTCTTTGCAAGTGACAAATCGATTACTTGGCAATTCAATGTCCCAGCTGCCCCGTGGTGGGGTGGGCTGTTTGAAAGGATGGTAAGGATGGTAAAACGATGTCTTAAGAAAGTCGTTGGTAAAGCTCGTTTAAACTTTGAGCAAATGTTAACATTGTTACAAGAAATAGAAACTGTAATTAATAATCGACCCCTTACCTATGTATATAATGAACCCTGCATAGAAGCCTTAACACCAAATCATCTTGTCTTTGGGCGAAAGCTAAACTTAAATGGTGTAAATAGTGATAGTTATATTGAACATGACTTAAATAAACGACATAATCATTTCCAAACAGTACTTGAACATTTTATAAAACGATGGAAGAGTGAATACCTAACAGAACTGATGGAATTCCATAAATCTAAACGAAGTATTGGTAGCGTGCAAATAACTGTCGGCGACATTGTTCTGATAGAAGAAGACAAAAAATCACGTTCGCTCTAGAAAACTGCAAAAGTCGAAAAAATCTTGGCATCAAGTGATGGTTGTTCACGTGCGGCAACAGTAAAGTACTTACAAGGAGATGGATCTTTTAGGCATGTAAATAGACCCATAAATAAACTTGTTCCTGTTGAATATGCGAATCAAAGAGAAGGCATTAATGAACTTAAAGTAACATTCGTAAAGGAAAATGATATTCCTCTTGTAATCAAACATTAAAGGCGGGGGAGTGTTGTATCCTCCAGGAACTTAGTTGTGTAGAATATTTTAAGACGGCCCGAATTTACGGCTTCTTGTTGTAAAGTAAAAATATGTAAAATGGAAGCTTACAATTTATAACCTTGATGTTAATAAATATCGCGTAGATTTGATATCTATTTACCTTTAGCTTAGTAGATCACTTTCAAGATTCTATAGTAAGCTTGGCTGCAATCGAACTTTCGGCCAGCCAGTCTTTGAGAAGTTCCATCCCTGTGATCAAACGTTTCCTTTAAGTGCTTGACATTCTTGTTGGTCATTATTTTAGGTTTACAACCACTTCCTGTTGCTTTTTGACTGCTAGCTCCGCTTTCTATACGTCTTATTATAGTATAGGTAGTTCATTTTGGTAAAAGTTCTGCTTTAAAATGGTTTATGCACTTTATAAGACTCGTACAACCGCTTTCTTAAGGTCTCTGACTTAGAAATATATATATATATTTTTTCAAATAATAAAAGTTTAGATAAATTATATATTTTCTTAAAGAGCTTTGATTTTTATTTACGTGTTAGTTAAATCCATGTTATTAAAAGATCTTTTTACATAAATTCGGAATCTATTGTAATAAATAGTACGTCCCCATATTTTAGCAGATCTTCTTCTTTTCTAGATTCGTATAACACAAAAATTTGTAAGATACTCCTCATCTTTCAGCCGTTTTACAATCACTTGGGTTTTTTGGTTAAACACTTCGAAACACTTTTTTCCCCATTATTTTATCCACCACCATCATTTTTTTTTTGGATAAAATAATGATAAGTGGAAAAGGTTTGATCATGCATCAGTATTACTTTAACTTGTCAACTCCACTGGGTTCATGCTGAGGATTTAAATTCAATCGTTTAAACTGAATAGTAACTTTAACAACCTTTCAATAGTGTTAGGAAGTGGAAAACAAGTATTTCATTGACGTGATTCACAGTTGTAAGTAAGATGTGAACTTCAGCTAATTAACTCAAAAGACTTGGTTAGAGAATTAAACCTACTCAAAAGTAAAGCAGAAATTTCTACTACTGAGAAGAAAGTTTTAACAAGCGTGTAAAGAAAGCTTTCCGAAACATTTTCTTGAATTTTCATTAAGGAAGATGGACTTTGATAACTTTAAACTCAAGTGCATGTTTCATGTTTCATTAGGACCAATTTAAAGTTAACATAGGAGCCCTTCGGAAGAAAAAGGTGAACGTTTATCATCAAGATATGAATACAATAAGAGTATGATACGGGAGTATTATTCGAGAAAGTCCATGCAATCACCGAAGAAATCTGAGAAATGATAATTACTAAACTTTTTTATATATTCTTTTGCAATAGTCATTTGATTTAAATGGTTTTCTCGCAAATAAATCTTCTATTATAATAAATTCAAATTCAAAGTAAGTAGATAAAAGAAATGAAAGATAAAAAACTTTTACGGGTAAATGTTTTTTAAATAAATAATAGTAAAAAAGAAATAAAAATTAGGTATGCCGGAACCCAGACTCAACATTTCTGTGTAATTTATAACACTGGCCAACGCTATTCATAACATTTTTATCTTTCAAGAATCACCCCACCCAAGTGTACACTGCAGGCCAAAAGTTTCCGGACACTTGGATTTTGTTTAATTTTTTAATTCAAACTCCCATAATTATTTCAATAAAATTCAAATATCATATTTATTTTTTTAAAGATACATATAGTTACTATTTAAGAAAAAAAAAAAGCCAAAAAATGAAATAAAAAAAATACTAAGAACACTATTCTTATTACACTGTCTTTTCGTCAAAAAATAACCCACGAGTTTTTATCACTTTTTTTGCGATCCGTGGCATCCTATTTATAAATTTATTTATTATTTCGGGTGTAATTGATAACTAGGATTCTTCTAATATTTGCCACAGGTGCTCTTTGGATGTTGGGCATTTTGAGGGCACCATTATCCTCTTGTTCCTTTACATAATTCTTACATAACTTTGAGGTGTGTTTAGGGTCATTGTCCTGCATAAAAACAAAACCACGACCAATAGTTCTTAAGCCAGAAGGTATAGCATTGTTTTCTAGAATTATTTTATATTGTTCTTTTTTCATAATACCCTCAGTTTTAACTAGGTCACCTACACCAGCTGAAGAAAAACATCCCCATACCATAACTGACCCACCACCATGCTTGATTGTCGGCACTAAACACTCTGGGATCATTTTTTCTTTTGTTGTTCTTCTGATGTAAATTCTACGCCTTTGCCCAAACAGTTCAAATTTGGACTCGTCGGTCCATAGTACTTTTCCCCAGTCTTCTTCTGTCCAATTTTGGTGGCCCATTGTAACCTTTTCTTTTTATTTTCAATCCGCAGCAACGGTTTCCTGACCACTATACGGCCAGAAAGTCCTGCTTGTCTAAGACGTCGTTTCGTAGTGGTTAATGAAATAGATTTTGAACGACTCCTATTGTTGCCTGAAGTTATTTCCGGGGCCGTAAGTCTTCGATTTCTTTTACTCATCAATATTATACTATTATCTTCAGCTTTTGTTGTCTTCCGTGGTCTACCAGATCTTTTTTTGTCTTCAAAAATGCCTGTTTCTTTCCATCTTTTGATGGTATCTTGTAAAGTACTTCTGGCAACTTGTACTTTTTTGCAAATTTCACGAACTAATTATCTTTCTTTATGTAATGTAATTATTTCAGAACGTTTTGCAACCGTTAAAAAAGGTTTTTTACCCATATTTTTAATTAAATAGTCGAATTATAAAATTTTAAAATTTTTTTGAAGATTTTTTAATGCAACAGTCATTAATACCAAATGAAAACTAAACAAAACTAAATATTCTTAATCATTTTAGTCGGATATCATTATATTATAAATATTTCCTTCATGTTTCAACAAATAAATAACTTTAACAAGACCAAACTCTTAAGAGTAATGAAATGCTATATATCAAGTTAAAATAAGCAATTAAAAAAACAAACTTATTTATGTAAATTTGAGGCCAGTAATACCTAATTACTGACCTCAAACTTACATAAACACTTAAAATTAGTAAGTTTAAGTATTATAAATTAATATTATTGATTAATTTAATGATACAGGATAGATTTTAGCTTTTTATATAAAAAATATCAAGTGTCCGGTAACTTTTGACTTGCAGTGTACATCTACAAATTATGACCTATTTCAGCTTTACAAAAATAGCTATGGTCAAATTTAAGTTCTAAAACTCCGTCCGTGACAAAAACAATTACTCCCAAGCGCCTATTCAAACTGAAACCCTCACAAATTCTGCGACTTGTCGGCACTGTTCTCAGGTGACAAATTGACTGATCAGGACAAAGACAAGTGAAGTTTTTAAAGCATCCACGAAATCACAGATTTGTTTTCGAGTTGTAACTTGATGCTAATTGTTCAACTTACTCGTTTATTCGCCTAGTTCTACTTTTAATTATTTATGAGGCATTATCATTTTAAATAACACTACTTCTCTGTAGTTCATAATTTATTGATTTGCAACCTGTAATTAAACAATGTATTCAAATAGTTTCATTTATTTTGAAATAAAGTTGTTTTAAACGATGAATCTGATTTCAAATATTTTTTAACAACGGTTCTTATAGATTATATATTTAAATAATATCATTATTTTAATCATGTTACAGTTCTATTTTACAAAAATATGTTTCTCCAACAATGTTTATAATAAAATTATTTCATTCTTTAATGTTATTTTCACTTTTTCATTTTGATTTTTTCAATTCCTTTTATCTCTGTGAACCTATGAAATTTGAATAAAAACACTAGATCTGAAAATGGTAGCCAACAAAGAATATTGTTATTTTGAAACAAAATGAAAATAAAAACAAATTGGAATAACTTTTTGGGTGTTGTAGGAGGAAGGGGGAGGGGGAATTGAGTATGCTTTTCTCACTTATGTGTAATTTGTATATGCAATTACTTATAAATTAAGTTATGATGGAATTAAGTTACCACTAACAAGCAGCATGCAGCATGTGCTGAACATAGTTTGGTTTATTGCATTATTTACTATTGTATATCTATATATAGTAGTTTTACATATTATATATGTAGTACATATATACTTACATAGACATACTTACACAACCACACTATCCTACAATATACACACTTTGTGTACATGCTTTTATGTCCAGTATTTATATGATTTATAGACATTTTTAATGCCACCTGTTGAAGATCTTCAATACACTGCTTTAATACACCAAGCTGGTGGTCATTACAAGAAAAAAGGAGTCAGATGTATGTAAATTAGGCACTATTATTGTGTAAAAACAAAATATGCATTATTTTACTGTTGCAATTAATTTTTTTGTTTTGTATACTTTATTTATCTTGTTTCTTAAATAGTAAGAAAATTTGTAGTATAGTTAGTTATAGTATACATTACTGTATGCATTCTTTTAGGTTTAAACATACGTAAGCATAAATTAATGTTTACAAATTTTAATTTCATACTCAAAAATAAAAATACGTACAGCTTTCTATTTAGATTCTAATTTCATAAAATAAAATAATAAAATGAAGTTTTGTTTTGATAAATAAATCTTTCATTTTCAGTGTAAAAGTTGCTGGTTTTCAAAGTATTGTCATAAATAGTCCCATTTGTATAACCTTCAGTAAGTGTAAATTGGTTAAATTGCAAACAAATCAATTTTTTTTACTGATTATGTCAGCCAAATGTTTCAAAGCTGGGTAAAGAAATGTTGGGGTCTGTGTGTGTTTTTAAACAGTATTCCTTTGCTTTGAAACAAACTGAATTGCAAAAAAATAACTATTTAAAAGTAATTTTAGAGTTTGCTCTACGCAACTTTATTTTTTAGACAAATCAGGTTGTATTTTCTATGTTGCTTGATCACATGAGTGAGCCTTTGCATCTCTGTCTTCTTCTTAACAATTGATTTGTTAAATGCTGGCATTAGGACTACAGATGCTTTAGCAGCATCAATTATGCTGTTGATCAAAACTTTAACCTAAGATGAAACCTGATTCTTTATTGTATATTGTTTAAACTGCTTGTACAGCTGTAAATTATTGAAATATATGACCAGACTTGAGATCTATGTGCTGATCTAGATGTGAGTAAGAAACAAGTAAAAATTCAATTGATTAGATGGTCTTTTATATCTAACAAAATGTTACACACTAGGTAATCAAAATGTTGGTTCTATGTCATAGCAAAATAGTTAAAATCAATAAGAAAAGTTAATGAATCTTTTACAATTTTTCCAAGCCATGTATTAGTAAGTAGAAAACCTTCGAGGAAAAAAACATCTTCACCTTGAATTGTATTCATCGTTATTCTAGATTTTTACAATTGATTAAGCTAATCTTGCTTAACATTAGCCCAACATGTATCATTATTTGTGAATTCTTTTAATAAACTGAGAAGACATTTTCTTTCTTGGTTTTGAGGAGCACTACATTGGCATTCTTTTTTATCTAACTCTTATCATCAATGACACTCTAATAGTAATAATAATAATAATAATAATAATAATAATAATAATAATAATAATAATAATAATAATAATAATAATAATAATAATAATAATAATAATAATAATAATAATAATAATAATAATAATAATAATAATAGTAATAATAATAATAATAAAAAATGTAAAACAAGGATTATTAACTTATTCTCATCAGAGAGTTTTTACATAATGGTTTTATAAAGATTTTTCCATTTTGTTAATATTTTCTACAATTTTAGATATGCTAACAGATGCCAGTGGCAATGTGCTTAAATCAATAAATGATTCTCAAAGTGGAAAGAATGAGGAGATTTTCTACAAAGCAGTTTTTTCTGAAGAATATTTTAATGAATTTTGTCAATTTTTGCCCAGATTTTATGGTGAAAAAACAGTTGTGGCAGATGTCAAATGTATCTTTTGTTTTTTTTTAAATTCACTTACTTTTTTTTGTTTATTAATTTTTTTTGTAAGTGCTGTAAAAAGAGGCTAAAAAAATTGATATAGGTTTTTAAAAAAATGTCAATTAAAAATAATTGGCAACATGTTGAAAGGCTGATTTATTGATTCCTGGTTTATTGGAGCAGAAACTTCATTAAATCAGATGTTATTATTGTTAAAAATGTTTAACATGAGAACAAGTAGCTGTTTAACTCAATATAAATGATTAGATTTTCTTTTAAGTATTGAAAGTTAACATTTTCAGAGCATTGAGGAAAATGAATAAATGGCAAAAGTTATTCAATATTGTTCTTCAATCTTGATTTTATGAAACCTAAAATATGAAAACTTATATAAAGAAATATAAAGTATAGATAATGTAGACCTCAAAATATACAAAAGGTGTTTGAAAAGATCCTATGTTTAAACTTGTTTAAAAATATATATATAATATTCTTTGTTTTAAGAACATTTTTACAAATCCTTTATACTATCACAGATACTTATTTAAAATTGGAGAATCTTCTTGCAAATTTTAATTACCCAAATATAGTGGATATCAAGTTAGGCAGAGTTACTTATGATCCATTTGCCTCATTGGAAAAAATTATTCGAGAAGAAGGAAAGTTTAATGCTCAAACAAAAATTGGTTTTCGGATTTCTGGCATGAAGGTATTTTTAGAGTTAAAAAAATTCCTAGATGTGGAAAGCTATATAGATTATATTATTCAGTTCTAAAAAATTACTTTTGCAGTTTTTTTTTGATTAAGTTAACAATCATTTTTGTTTTCAAAAACTATAATTAATTCCATGCAAAAAATATGCATATCTTTAGTTGTACAATGAAGATTCAAACTGCTACTACTCAATTGATGGGCGTGGTTTTCGTTCTTGTACTTGCTATGCCTCTGATGAAGATAAAGTTACAGCCTATTGTAGGTTTGATTTAATTGATTTTTATGCACTGATTTCTTTAACAATATTTTCTTGAAAACTGCAGTTAGGTAATTTTTAGCTAGATATTTGCCTGGTAATAGCAATATTTGTAATAACCCCAATATATACTTTCATGATTTTGCTTCAGTGATTTGCTTTTGACATTTACAATCTTGACTTTAGCCAATAAGGAATATTGCTTTAACTAATAAAGAATCTATTGCCAGTAATTAAACAATCCATAATAAGTTTTACAATTTGTAATAATGATAAAGCGCAAAATACTTATGCAAATTACAGATTATCATTTACATATGAAGTTTACAAACTTGATTACTCACGTCAAGTTAGATTACCCAAATTAGCTTTTTTGGAAAATGTTATTTAAGTAGGAATCTTTAAACAAAAATGAGATATTTAATTGATGAAAGTATTTTTGGAATTTCTTTAAATAAAAGAATACTAAATTTTTATTCAGTTAATCAATAAGACTTTTTAATTTTAAAATAAAAGTCTTCCTTTTGAATTTTACACAAATTCTTAAGGAAAATATATTAATGAATTTAAAAAAGCTCATTAATATTTAAATAAAAACTGGGTTTTCTTGAGGAATCAGGTCAAGATTTTACTGAAATATAAAAAGACAAGTCACCTAAGCAAATTTTTTGTTAATTCAAATTTTAAAACCAGATTTGGATTCTCCACTAAATTCTGAAACTTTTAGTAACACAGTTAAAAAAAAAAAATGACACACCCTATTGGCTAAGTTGTTATCTCTTGACCTCTTAGAAGATAATTTGCTGTAAGAACAATAACTTCATCAACAGTGTACAATGTCAGCGTGGCATTGGCAGCTCAATTTATTATGGAAGCTTTTCTTTGCAATATGCTTCTTAAGAAGCAGAGATTGGTCTATTTTTCCAATACTGCCTCTTTGAGCCCTCTGCAGTTGGGCCTTAAAAAACTTTCTGTCTTTGTTTTTTGTAAGGGATAATGCATCTTGATGTTAAATACCAAACAGATCACAAAGTTGTTCAATGTGAAGCTTCCTTATGTGTTCATAAACAGAATTAAAAGTTTTTGTTGGAATATATGCCTAATTTTATGTAATCTCCTTGCTTTTTAATGCACTTAACTTATAAGTCAACAAACTTACATATTCTTGCTAAGAGGATTGTTTTAGTTAGTCATTGTCATCAGTAGAAAATCACTGAACTTGTAAACCATCTTTAAATGGTCAGAAGATATGATTGTTGGTAATGGTTTGAAGGGTATAAGCACACATGTGTGGGGATGCATTTTCATGCAACAAGAAACCTATTTTTGACAATAGATCTCAATGTTTTGTGCAAGTTGCTGGTTTCAGCTTACTGGCAAGTAAATAACTGTATCTTGTGCTGTTGATTATTTGCTCATGTTAATCTTCAAGTAATGGATCTTTTTTGGTCTCAAAAAAAGTTTAGCTATCATTAAGAATTTTTGATTCTAGTTTATAATGATGGACTCAAAGTTCTTGCACTCATTGTTATAGCAATTGAACAAAATTTGACAGACCTCAAAACATATTTGCCTATGCTCTTTGGTAAACTACCTTTAACCCATCTCCCACAGAATTTGTGTAAGCTAAATTTATTATGGATGATTTGAAAGGAAATCCATGACTTATCTGCAGAGAACAAGCAATTTCCTCAAAAGTTCAACATTTTGCATTATCTGGATTTAATTTGTTAACAAATGATGCACTTAAGAAGTTTTTATCTAACTTTTGATCTAAATTACTTTCATTGAATTTTAGCAACTTAACTGTACTTAATGATGTTATCTTAAACATGGTTGATAGTTACTGTCATTACCTTAAATATTTAAAGTTTTTGTAAATGTATCACCAATTATGGCATTAAAAATTTACTTTTATGTCAATCAGACATGAAAGTGCTAGTATCTTTCGATTGTTCTGATGAATAATTACTTTTAGTTAAAATCTGCACTAATTCACCATTGTTAACCTCACATTTTCAAATAACTGGAATTTTTTCCTGGACGCTAACACTTAGAATTTTTCTAAGTATTAAACACACATTTTTTTTTTGTTTTTTTTTTAATAAGAAACTTGTTTATTATTGAAACTTACTTAAATAACTACTTTCCACAAACATTATTAATATTAGTATTATCATTATTATTATTGTTGTTGTTGTTGTTATTGTTGTTGTTATTGTTGTTGTTGTTGTTGTTGTTGTTGTTGTTGTTGTTGTTGTTGTTGTTGTTGTTGTTGTTGTTGTTGCTGCTATAAATTAAACATTATAATGATAATATTAGAAACCATTTAGAAACCATTTCAATCTTTTTGTTCAGTAAGTTTCTGTGTTCATACACTATGATCTTGTAGTTTTAGCTTACTTTTATGTAAAATTATGATCTTACTTTTAGCTTTAGGCTTAGCATACAACTTTTTGTGGCCAGGTTGTAGAGTTTACAGCACTTTATAATTTTCCATTTAACTATAAGCGCCAAGTTTGCCTCATCTTCCATACCTCTTTCGATAAGTTGCTATCACATGATATTGTAATAAATTTTTTCTTTTATTTCGGGGTTGTTGGAAGTGACAGTTGCTTGGTAAATGATGTTTCTTGTTAGATATTGCTCATGTAAGAGATGCCTTGCTTTATCAATCTAGTTGTGTATAAGTTTTTTCTCTGATATTTACATTTTATTGTAAATGGTGGTGGTTGTGTGAATTTATGATGTCTTTCATGTTTGGAATATATGTGTAGCTCACTTTGACAGTGTTTCTATTAATGAGTTGTAAAGATTGTGGTGGAATGGAAAATGGTGGTCAAATAGGTTTAAAAACTGCTTTACTATAATTGTTCAAGCATTTTTGCTGAAAGGAGGATTGAACCAGATAATGTTGGGCTTATGATTTTTGTTAATAATGGGATATAAATGTATTTAAGATTTTGAATTAACGCTAAAAAGTGTTAGCAGATTTTCAGAAACTAGAAGATAGCTGGAAAAATGAACCCTACAACGTGTTTGGAGAAAAACAAATGACAAGAAATAATATTGCAGCATCAGCAACAATTTGGTTTGAACATGCTTAGAGAAGTATTTAGAATGCTCATGAGAGGCCACCTGATGAATAATATCAGTTGTATAAAAAGTCACTATTTCCTTCTTTATAACTTGTTGAAGAATTTGTCTTCAGCTACTGCATAATATTTCAAAATTTCTTAAATCACTTAAATCTAGAATTGAAACTGAAACTAGACCATATGCCTTGGATGCTATTTGTATAATTTTTTTTTGCTGAAATTAAGTTCTTTAACCTTATTGATGGAAAATGGAGCATTTAAAGTCTTTAGGTGTCACTATCTTTATCAGAATCACTACCTTAAAAGAAAACCTGTTGCATTTGGTACTAATTAAAGAACCATGTGCTTTTAGCTAAAACTAAAGAGCCATGTGCTCTAGAGTGTTCAGAATATCAGCTTAAAAAAAAAAACTAGACTCAGAAGCTAATCCGACTCTCTAGAACCTATAGTTCTGCAAATTTTTAATTTTAGGTTTCTAAAGTTAGAAGTGATAGATGAAAATTTTGATTTTTACTATACAGTATACTATACAGTATACTGTAGGGTGTCCCAGCCATCCCAACTTTTTGCAAAATCGCTGTTCAAAATTATGCAACTGTGTTTCATCATATATACACTGGAAATATATGTGTTTTTATGATTTTCAAAAAATTGAGCCAGCACAATCAAATTGAAGATTACATTATATTATTGAATTTTCATCTTTTTAGACTAAAATACAAATTAAAGGATGAAAAACACAATATTTTCCATTGAATGATGTAATATCGTGTACAATGTTCATTGTTTATTATAAAAATCGAAACCTCATTTATGTATTTAATCATCAATCATCATCAAGTGCTCGGAACTGTGACTTCTCTTGAGAACAAGATGATAGTTTCCGCTGATCTGGAACTTTTTTTTGCGAACTTTTGAAACTTTTTTTGAGTACATCTTGAAACCTATCTTCGTCAATTGTTACACCCAAGAAATCATGACATAGCTTTACTCCTCTTTCAGCAGCTTTGTTGACAACTTGAAGACTTTGAACAATTGTCTTCAGTTCAAACTCATAGGGAGCATTCACAATATGGAAAAACCTCATTAATCCAGGGCTGATCAAATCACTCAGTGACTTAATCTCCTCTGAAACTGGTTTAAGGTTAGGCTTTCCGAAGGATGCTCCAACACGATCTTTAGTACTTCCAGCACTTTCAATTGGAGCCTAATACTCTCTTTGTCTTTGTCAGATACCATTTGTGAGAAAAGAGCCAATGGAACAAGCTCTTCATTCATATACCAACTATGTCGGCTAAGAGCTTTTACTCCCTTGCCAGCAATTATAGAATCATGGTATGTAAACAGTGTGTTACCCAGGAATAAAATTTATACAGCGTTATCATAATATTGGTAATTTCCTTTCGGCTGTCGAGCAAAAAAAAAAAAAAAAAAAAAGGTCCTTCATTTTTTGGTTTAGTGAAAATAAAAAGTCTAAAATAAAAAACAAATAAAAAACAAGCGAAATGAAAAATCTAAAGAACAACTGACGTCAATTAAAAAATAACGCATTTTATTTCTTTTTAAATAAATTGCTACGCTTTTTAAAAGGCTTTGAATTGAATGATTTGCTACGCTTTTTCTTTTGTAAATAAAGTAATTGTTTTCGATCATCTAAATTATTTTCTTCGTTTACTAAGTATTTCTACGTTTCTTGCGTAACACTTAAAATCTAAGTCTGTTAATTTAAGGTCGTTTTATTTAAATGATTTTATGTACTTTTGGGAAATTTTGAAAATTTGTGAATTCCGCGTTATACGCGGTGCCATCAGGCTAGTTAACACCCTGGTAAACTGTTTCAGTTTCTTGACTAAAATATAATCGTTGACTGGGGCATCAGCTGCAAATGGGCATTTAATCCACCATTGCATGTAGATACTTACAGCAAACACACAGAAACGTTCTAATTTCTTGATTTGATTTTTGCTTGCAACTTCTGAATTGGGAATTTGCTTGCAAATTCTGAATTGGGAAACTGCTCAATTATCTTTCTGGACAATAATACTATTTTCATAGTGTACAGAAGTTTTGCTATTTATCTTGCTTTGTGCAAAGCTCCAGGGTGCTTTATGCTAAACTTCTGAGGTTTGGATCCTTTTGTAACTAATAACAGGCTGAGTTCAATAAGTTCTTGGTAATCCCCTCGAGTGAAATCTAACACTAGGAACTCATGGAAGCAATTTGCTAAGCTTTCTTGTTTCTTTTCAGTTGCTCTAGGAAGTTCAGGATAGTAAAAGTTTGCTTTATTAACTGGTGGAAGTTGTAAGTGGTGGCTCTTGAATCTGCAACAAATTATAATCATCATCACTAATTAAAGCAAGTCTATTTAATCAATTAAAAAAATCTTTTTTTTCAATGATGTTGTTAAAACATTAGGCTTACCTTATTGAAGATAAAAACCTAACATGCTGCAGTATGCTGTCCTGTGATGTAAAGAGTGAATTAATTAATTCTTTAATAAAACTATACCTAATAGCCTTACAATTAGTCCATTACTAAAACCTCCACAGTATTTGTAATCCTAGAGTTTGTGCAAAAATGATTTGTTGATTTGAAATTTAATAAATTATTAACATTTCACAAAATTTAATCAATAGTTGCTATGTTAAAGCCTAACCTGTATTCGAGGATGTTGTGTCGAAGACCATGCCTATGATGTTTTTGTCGCATTTCCAATCTACAAGCAGATTTTTTGTTGCAACAGAGACAACGTTACCATGTTTCAGATCAGCTTTTGTGGTTGAACTTGGAAGGGCTGGCACATTAAGAAAGTTAATTCCATTTACTCCCGATACTAAAACAAAAGGTAGATGATCATCGGTGTCTTTGTAGTCTAAGGAAGCCATTAGTTTTCCGTCCCAATGTAACACCATTTTTGGAGATGGATTCCATTTGTCTTTTATTTGTTGGCTGATGAGGCAGTACTGATGTTCGATATCGATGGGCTGAACTGGAACTTAGATTTTTTTTTGAAACATCTCCTCCGCTGACAGATATCATCAAATGTAGGAATGAATTCATCTTAGTATTACTAATGTTATTCCTCACACTCCAGGCAATAACATTTGAATTCTTGAAAATATCATGTGGGACAAATATGTGTTCACCAGATTTAATTTGCCTTTTGTGTTGCCGTTCGATTTCAGAGCAGGCCGAGCTGGGTCCAGCAGTCCCCCTAACCCAGTGGTCGGCACCATATTTCCAAAGGGGCCCACTTGCAAAATTCTTGTTTTAGTTTCAGCCCACAGCAATAAATAAATTATATATAAAATAGGTTATATTACCTATATAACAGAATATAGTATAGAATTAAATTATAGAACTAATAATTGTATCAATACAAAATACATACTTAAGAAAAAAAACACATAAAACACAATTAAAAATTTGGTGAGTATTTTGTTGTTGCAGCTAGCACAAGGTCATTCAAATGAGTGTCAGTCAGTCTTGTTCTGTAAACATTTTTTATTATTTTCATGTCTGAGAATGTTTGTTCACATTGGTAACTAGTGCCATACATTCAGATAAGTCTATTTGCATGTTTTTTAAGAACTGGAAAACGTTCCTTCATGACAGCATGCCAGAAAATAATTAAATTTTCACCAAAAGTGCCTGCTTCATCTTTTTTTGGTGCCTTTCTTCTCAACTCGTCATCACATTGAAAGTTAATTAGTTCATCCTCTGCTTTTAAAATATCAGGATGATATTTTAAATGAATGATATTTTATTTGATATGAATGATATTAGTATTCTAAAGGACTTCTTCAAAGTCCTTTAGAATACTAATATCATTCATATCAAAGTCAAATGGATAACACAAAAAAACCATATGCTTTTTTAAGTCTTCAAATTCATTAAATCTGTTTTCAAATTGATCATACAGAGCAGTCACTATTAATGAAAATGACGATAACATTTCCCTTGATGGTTGACATTCATTTAAAGTAGGAAAATGAGTACAACTACCAGATGCAAATTGAGTTTTGTACAAATTAAGTTTTGGCTTCATCACAGTGATGTGGTTGATCAAATCACAAACCAGCACACGGCAGCCTTGTAATTTCTTATTCAGAACATTGAATTGTGCTGTGATGTCGCAAAACAAAGCCAGTTTACACTTAAACTCTTCAATAGACATTGTAATGAATGAAAATTTTTGAGTTACCATGAACTGCAGTACACTTGGCAAACACTCCCAAAATCTGTTAAGAATATTTCCTCTTGATAGCCACCTAACCTGCAAAAAATAGACAAACATTTATTTTTGATTGTAATGGTAAATTATTTATTTTTTGTCTATATACCTCTGAATGAAGATGAAGATCACCATGTTAATCTTCATTTTGTTCCATTAGCACACGAAATTGACGCCGTTTGAGTATATTGGAACGTATATGATTGATTGTTTTTACTACAGCTGTCATTACATCATCAATTGTCGCAACTTTAGCGCACAGTGCTTCCTGGTGTATCACACAGTGATATGACATAAATTTGTTAGTAAACTCACCACTATTTCTCAGCAAAGTAACAACTCCTCGAATTCTTCCAATCATAGCAGGAGCGCCATCTGTGACAACTGAAGATATTTTTTGAAGAGGCACTTTCCTATTTTTTAATATTTTGAACAATTTGTCATAAATGTCTTGTCCAGTTGTAGTTGTTTCCAGTGGTTCAATTCCAAGCAGTTCTTCAAATAAACAACAATTCGTAGTGATAAGACGTGCATAAACACAGAGTTGTGCTTTACCGACAAGGTCAGTAGACTCATTGAGAGCGATACTCACAAATTCAGCTTCTGACAGATTGTTTGACAATTGTTCATAAACATTAACAACCATTTTCTCAATTTTTTGAGTAACTGTACGCGCGGACAAGTGCATACTTTGAAATTTGTCATGAATTTTTTTATCATTTGGGAAAAGAAATTTTGATGCTTCAATCATGCATTCTTTGATTATTTCACCATCAGTAAATGGTTTCAGGTTTTTTGCTAATATCCATGACACCATATTAGAGGCATGAGTTTCACAATCAACACTGCTAGACATTTGTTGAAAAAAATTTTTCTTTTTTTCTAAACAGCTTTTCAATGAGTCATATTTTATTTTTCTGGTTGTTGAATCAAGAGGATATTTAGTATTGTACAATTCAGTATTGTACGAAATGATGTTCAAGCTTGGTTCCTTTCAGTTCACTAACAGTCTCATTACATATTAAACATAGAGCATTGTTACTTGGTCCCTCAGTGAAGAAATAAATCAGCTCCCATTTTTCATTCCACTGACGTGCATATTTACGCTTCGTGTCATGTTTACCTGGCATATCTTTGCAAGTTAATGTGTGTATTTATCAGAGTTGCAACTTCTAAGTAAAGCATCCAAACTCGATAACCGGTTACTCAATAACTGGTTATACTCGAGTAATTTTTGGTTATTCAATTTCCAAATATTGCGTCTTAAAAAACCGGTTATTTAAAACATCAAAGATTTGCCGACTATTTCTTTTATAATACTAATTTCGTAAAAAATATAAACAATGTAGTATTTTTATTCAAGAAAAGTATGAAAAACATTCTAAAGACAATAACTTTTACCACTGGTATATTTGATATGAAATAGTTTTTACAGCGTTAAATTAATTAAATTGTTGTTTGAGTTACTTCATCTGAACAAATTTGAATGTTCTAATTATTTTTGACGTGTTTTTCGAATGTTTTTATTTTTGTAGAGTAATATTTTAGCATGATTTAACTTTTAAGTATAAGGATTTTATTTGAAGTCTTAAAGTGCTACAGTGTTAGAGTGCATTAAAATTATTTTTTTACTTTGTCTAAAATGACAAGATCTGGTGTTAGGGAGTATTTTATAAGGAGGCTTTATAATTTTTACAGCCTGGAAAACAACTAAAAGGCCCACAACTACACTACTTTGTATATTATGCAGTTAGGTGGCTTGGGACCCACAAATTGTGTAGCAAAGGCCCACAATTGGGTCGCGGCCCACAATTTGCCGACCTCTGCCCTAACCAATTCATCACAAGAACTACTGGTTAACTCAAACTCATCAGTTTCTTTGAACATTATTGAATGGTCTCTTTTGGGAAAAGCTTTATCATAGGTTCTTTTCTGCCTTTTCTCAAAAACTTTTGAATGGGCTTTGTCAATTCCTGAACAAGATGCTTTCCTATCAGTTATCATGCTTTTCATGAAAGCAATGTCTGCAATGATGGATACTTTTTCCTTTGTTGTTTTATGTCGTTTTTGAACTTTCATATCTTGGAGAACAGATTTCTTATAAAATTTCATGGTAGCATCTAATGTTGACATAAATATCTTGATTCCTGGGTTATCCAAATGTCTTCGATTTTCATTGTATTTCATTAACTTCATAAATTCATTATATTCTCCTTTAATTATTTTGCCAATGTTGTTTCTTCCACTTATTGAAGGGATATTTAACTTCAAATAATGCTTCAGGACATTATCAATTGTAAGAGATAATGCATCATTAAAGTTTAAACCCTTAAGGTTTGCAAGCAGGCAAAGAATTACTTGCTTTTTTGTTGGTAGTTTATGTCCCTTGATTTCCTTATCGTTGATACCAGGAATGGTCCCTAATATCATTTTTATATATCGATCTTTATGTCTAGTTTCCATTATGATACATTTATATTATATATTAATCATTAGTAATCTGAAAAATAATCAAAGTTAGTTAAATAACAATACTAAACAAAGATAAAATAAATATTCATAAGATATTATTACAAAAAATGTATATTTTTCACATTATCAAACTTTATGTTGCTTGTGCTAACTCATATGTGATCAGATTGCAGAAAAAAATTAATAGCTATTGTTTTTTGGCCCAAATGCCTTACCAAAAACTTGAACAGCTATCCAGGACCAAATTTTGATTTTTGTGGGGCAGCTGGGACACCCTACTATACAGTATACTATACAGTAAACTCCTTTACTTGCAGAATTAACTGTAGAACTGGTTTTTTCTTCTATACCTGTATTTTTATTGAACAAACAGTGTACAATACTTCAGTATTCACTTGTTTTCATTAAAAAAATTTTTGGAGTATTATAATGGCAAAGATCAGGTGATAAATTCATTTCAAAATAAAAAAATTTCTTTGTAATTTTTTGTGAATTTTTTAATATAAACTATTTTTACACAGACACAAGAGGGAAGAGAGTACAGAGAGCGAGGAGTGGGGACATCCATGCCTAACTTATTTTTGGGAATAGGTGTCCATTGTTGGGAGGTAAAGGACTTTAGCTCTGTTCTTTTATTATAAGAAGTAAAAGGGCCTAGAGAATGGGATTCTGAGTCTAATTTTTTTAATTTTATTTTCTGAATACTCTAATGTGCTTCCATGTGTTGCAGCAGTTTTTTGTTTCAATTTTAAATTGATGCTATTTATTGTGTTGGTGCTTTTTCTTGTATTGGTGGACTAATTTTAGTAATAGTGAATCAAATTAATAAGATACTGAGCAGTAATCGCAAAATTATTCACAAAGGCAGTTACTTTGCTTTAATGAACAGTGTAATTATAAGTCAATAATACCTGTTTCCTATGACCCAATTTTTTGTTTGCCTACTCATCATTAAATTTGTAAGTTATTTAATTTTTTTTACATGCTTAAAAGGAATTCAACATTCTCATTAACCCTTTGTATAAAATGAGATTACTTTTTTGTTTATGCTTTAAGAGAGTGGTTTATTATTCAAAGATAGCTTTTGCTTTAATTTACATAAAACAGCCAAAAAAAGTTGCATTGAAACAAAATGATTTTCTTTAAATGTCTAGAAAGCTTTTTCATAAAGTGAATTTCTAATTTGTAAAGCAAATAAAAATTTTTGGTCTAGTTTTTTTATTTATTTTAAACTTATTATATGAAAGTCTGCGATTTCTGCTTTAACTTAGCTTCATTTTCAAAATTGAGATTTTATTTCACTTTTACCAATTATTAACCACTTTCATGGGTCTTTAACTATGAGGAATATTATCCTGGAAAGTTTTTATAAAAAGATTTATGCAAAGATTTTAAAAAATTAATATGATTTTTTGAAAGTTTATTATTACTATCTCGTTTTAACAAAAATGGATTCAATCAAGAGTTGTGTTATAGTTTTTAATTCAGATCAAGTTGAGTCCCTTATCTTAACAGCATTTATTATTAACAAAAATTAGTGAAACTTTTTTTTTACTCTTTGATAAAGATAAAAAATTCTCCTACTTACAGCAGTTTTAGAGGCTGAATGTCACAAGTTTCATATGCTATGTGGTCAAAATTACAGATAAAGTCAAATACCACTTCAAAGATATTCCAAGGTCTTTAAAATCAAACAAAACATAATTTTAGCATGTTTTCTTTTAGTAGCAAATAGATCTTAGTAACAGTAGTCAATATTATTTGAATTGCTATGATGGATATTATTATAAAAAATGTAACCAAAATAATTTATAGTGGATTTTTTTATTAATAGCTTTGATAGCATGTTTTAAAACAATGCTATTAAAGAATTCCATTCCTGAAGAGTTAACAATTCAACTTGGTCTTTATTAGTTTTGAGGAGAATAATTATTCATAGTTTGGTTCCTAAGTATTATTTAATAAAGATTAATTTTTAATATTTAATGTTTAATAAAGGTTAGTTTTTAAAAAAACTTTATATGTTTTTGATTATAAATTGGTCTTTACTATTGGTTTAAATTTTTATGCTTTTGCATTCTAGTGAAAATATTTCTTGGTTATAAAGATCAACGCAATAACATGTCTAGAAGTTTAGTAAACTCAATATGTTCTGATTGCTGGCATCAACATCAATTGGCTGCCCATACACTGCTACAAAAAATAATTAGTTTCTTAAAAGTACTATTGGAGTACATGAAAAATGAAAAGCGTGTAAACCTTTTTTCAAGTTCAATTTTGGTGGCATATGACTCCATGAAGTTCTATGAATTATCACACTGCCCATTGCATCAACATGGGGGATGTTTTAATGTTTGTTTAAACCATAATACTATACCTTTACTGTTACATCGTTGTCATGAGAATGCCAGTAAAGAAACAGTCAGAAATAATTTATTTACAAGTATTCCAAAAACTCCTGTGACATCTTTAACTAATAAAATGGATTATTGCTCTTCTATTCGGATGATTGATTTTGGTCATAGTTTTATAGATATGGAACCCACTGCACTTGATGACAATTACTTATTTGGATTGAAAGGTTTAATTTCTTTTTTAGAAAGATTGACGAATGTTGACCCTAATACATCTTAGAAATTCCATAATCTCTGGGAAATTTCCAACTGCTTTCAGTTTCCATCACATTTTTCATTGAAGAAGAAGAAGAGAAGCATGTTTTTATTATTCTAATATTACAAAAATTATCTAAAGAAACATTTTGGGTTATTAATTCATATTTTATTTAATCTTAACTATTTTTGTTGGTACAATCATGAATTTTGTAATTTGTTTATAATATTCACATTTTATCTTTTAACTTTGGTATCTTTTTTGACTCTGTAAATATTTTTGGAAATTTTATGGGCAAGATGACATATAAATGCATGTATAAAGATATACAAATAAAGCAATGATTTATAAATAAATGATTTTGAATTTGAATTAGTTTTCATGTTTTGCTAGCTTTGAAGAACTTCTATATAAATAATTAATGCAGTGAAACATTCAAGTTAAACATTCAAGACTTTTTTTTAAAATGTTTTCTTTTAATGTTAGTTATATGATGATTGTTTTAAAATCTGTTGTGAAGTTAAAATATTTAAGTAATGTTTTAAAGTATCATAAATTTCTAAAAATTCTCTATATCCTTAATGTTTGTTAATAATGGATAGTTATAGTTTCGGTTTTAAAAAGAACAATTTAAAATTCAGATTTTTAAATAATTGGCTGAGGTAGGTTTTTATCAAGTATTTTTTTAGTTAAAAGAAAAATAGTCAAGAATTTATATGCAAATTATCTCTGAAGATGTCCTCAAACCAAAAAGTTCAGATGTATTTAAACAAGCATGATATTACAAAGCTTTTTGAGGTAGATAACTTTCTTTGTTATTCTGTTTTAAAGCAATTCTATAGCAATTTTTTTTTCTTTCTTCAGAAGAGTATTTAATAAAAGTAGTGAATTTTATAAAAGTAAACTTTTCTATTTTATAAAATTCTTTTCAATTGATTATTCTATTATGTTTTTTGTTATAATTAATGATATTTTAATGTTTTTATAAAATTATTATGTTTTTTTGTTTTTTGTTATAATTAATGATATTTTAAGGTCATGATGGCCAAGTTAGTTAAAGAAATGCCAAATGAACCTGTTACATATTTGATCAAGTTTTTGCAAAAGGTTTACCCAAAAAAAGTATGTTTTGTTTAAAAAAAGTATAAGTAATGATTTTTATCTTCAATAAAAATTCCTGTAATTTGTTTGGTTGTAGAAACTCATTGGAAATTGATATGTTGTATTTGAGCTTATGATTTAAATTTCTGATGTATATTCTTCATGTATCTTTAACCTAATTTTGCCTGTATTTATTCCGCTTCTTCTTCTTCTTTAGAGATTGAAATGTTTCAATGATGTTAACATTTATCTGATAACTTTGCTGTGTTTGTACACACAACAAAGTTACAATATTGTATTATGATACATGCTGTTGATTACAGTTAGTCTTGGCAAGTTAGTTTCTTAGGATGTTTATTGTTTACTTTGTAATTGCACTATTTAGGTTGGTGAAGTATTAAATCCTGTTCTTAACAATCAGATAAAGCTCACAGGTTCGTCAATACCAAAGAAGTATTCACAAGATCCACAAGGTATTACATTATTACTGTTACTGAAGGCTTTGTTCACCTAAAAAAAAGCACTAAAATATAAAACTCTTTACTTTGCTAATTTTGTACTGGATTTCTAGCTTTATGCTTTAAAATTTCACTTACGTTAATAAGAACTGTCAAAATCTTTAGAGTTTCCATAGTGTAAAATGCCCCCAATTGTTTCTTCCCGTTTTAAATTTATTTGAATTTATTTTAAGTTTGTAGGAGACTAAGCTCTTTTATTCTTTCTGTCTTTACTAAAGTTATTAAATGGTTTTTAAATATGATTCCTAGTAAGCAGTAATAGATGTTTAGTCATTTTAACAAATAATTTCATGAGTTAATAGTGTTTGTCTAGTTTATTTAGCATTATGACTATAATATAATACTTTAAGTTGTCTTTGTGAGTAATTCCATGTCAAATCATCCATCATTCAAACTAGTCAAAGATTTTTTCACCATCACTAGTATCCAATAAAATAATACTTATCCAAATATTTGACATTTTGTGGTTACAGAGCTATGACTGTTGATGGTTTTTTTTGCAAGACCAAAAGATATCACAGGCCAACAAAAATATGCTATGGAAACTTTTTTAAATGCAGCTGAATCTTATGAATTTTTGAGTACTGATATTGTATTGGGCATCAGTTTTTTTTTGTTTTTGTTTTTTTGTCACCCACTGTTCTCTCATATATTGACCTTGAATGAAGTGATGGGTGTATCACCCACTTTTTTATTTTTCTTGAACTCAACCCACCCAAAAACATAAGAATCAGGTAAAATTGTTAAAATTGTTTTATTGCATAAGTTTGGAATTTATTTCCATAGACACATTTTTATCAAATAAACAGATCCACAACTTATCTAACAAATACCATAATTATTCCTACAAATTCTTTACTGTTGTCTTTGTAATATTAGGTTTAATGTAATGTATCAAGTACTTTATCAACTGGAACTGATTTTTTAGAGCACATAAGGCTAGTTTTTCTGTAAACTAAGGTTTTGTTAATATTGTCACAGTAAAGATGCAGATTTCTTCAAAATCCTTTTCTTCTATTGCATTTAGATAAAATTGGTTTGCCTCTTTTGGTTTGCATATTGTAACTTTAAATTGATCAGCTAAATCTTTAAGACTGTTATCATTGATATTCATTGATGTAACATGTTTGTTTAAGCCTTTTTTAACTCTTTCCCTACCACAAGCCGCTGACAGCGGCTTTTGTTTTTTAATGTGTATTCAACTTTTATATATTTAAAAAGATCTTTTCTTTGGCTTTCTTTATATATGTATAGTTTGTTATGGTTTCAAACAGATTTATTACTTGAATTTTTTATAGAGTTGTTGTTTTTCTACACACTTTTTTTTACATTTTTCTTTTTGAAACAAATTATACTGCTGTAAACATAAGTCCCTTTCATGTTAAAATAGAAAGTCTTGACTGCTATTATTTTCACAGCATTGACATCAGTAATATCATAGAGTTTAGCTGTTTTTACATGAAAATTAAATTCTTGTTGATTACTTTCTTTATCTTTTTTATTTTATCTTTCACTTTATGTTTAAAAAGAATCAGCCACTCATAGCTAAGCATATGAGTTGATTGCAAACAGGTTTCATATCAAATATTTCAATTTGCAAAGTTATCAAAAAGTGACAATCCAAAGATCTAACAATTTTCTAAAATAATTTAACTTATTTGCTTCTAATTTGCAAGGTGAGCAGTGTTTTTGAAAAACAAAAAATAACTGTTACCTAGGCAAATATTTGAACAGGTTCTTAACTCTGTCAAAAGTTTGATTAAAAATGTTATTGACAATTGTTACCTAGGAAAATAGTTCTTATAGTATTTTTATAAAAATATTTTAAAGTAATAAAACCTGTTTAATAACACCTGATGACTAAAAAATGAGACAAAATTTAAATCAATTTATGTATGCTATTCATAATCATGCAATTGAAATAAATTAGTATATTTATAGGGAATTTAATGCTCTATTAAAATTATATTATAGTTTTAAAATATTAATTAAAATGGCTCCGTATAAAACAAATTTCAAAAGACCTAAGAAAACGCATTTGCCAATTTAGAAATTCACATCTGGAAAAGTAAAAAATCTTCACAGTAAAACACTTTCTAGATGAAGGAGCATCGAAAGCGACCATATATCATGCTCTAGAAAGTGTAGACAATAATTTAGGCTATCAACAAAAAAAAAGGAAGCAGTCCAAAGGCAAAAAAAATGGACAAAAAGCACATAGACCAATTGAAAAAGGCTTTTGATCATCATCATAGTGTTTCACAACATCAAGTAGCTCGAAGATTCGATTGTGACCAATCGTATATATCTAAAATTCTTAAAAACAAGACAAATATTAGATATTACAAGAAGAAAAAGATTCCACATCAAAGCGAAAGCCAACTAGCTTGAATCAAACCTTTGTCGGCATATATATCGCAATTTTAGAAATTTTGATTTTGTCTTGGATGATGAATCATATTTCACATATGCAAATACAACATTGGCTGGAAATGATGGCTTCTATTCTAGCGATGTGTCATCTACAACTAGCGACGTCAAATTCAAAAGAAAGAAGAAGTGCCAGGAAAAGGTGCTAGTCTCTGATTATATCGCCCAAAGGAACTTCAAAACCAATGTTTTTTGAAAGTGGCCAGGCAATCAACAAACAAGCATACATCGGATGTCTCTGCAAGCGATTAATACCCTTCATTGATGAACATTATAAAAATGAAGAGTACTTGCTCTGGCCAGATTTAGCTAGCTCGCACTATGCAAAGGAAGTGGTTTCTTTCCTCGATGCCAATAACATCAAGTACCTGCCAAAGGTTAAAAATCCACCCAATGTATCAGAAGCTCGACCAATTGAGGACTTTTGGGGTCAGTTGAAACGCTTAGTCTACAAGGATAATTGGCAAGCAACAAGCATTCTCAACTCAAACGGCGTATTGTGAGTTGTCTTAACAAAATGGATCCAGAAGTGGCAAAACGTTATGCCTCAATGACTTCAGTTTGTCTAGTTTGAATTGCTTCTAATGATGTTATTGAAAAACAAAAAATATATATTTTTTAATATCATATAATTGTTTATAAATTTATTTTAAATTAAATTTGATAGCTATGTAACTATGGCTATTATAACAATTTTAAAGCTGTCTCATTTTTTAGTCATCAGGTGTTACCTCTTGTATTTGTGAATAGCTATTGTAAAGTAATGTAACTTGTTTAGTGACACAGCATACTTAGGTAATATGATATTGAAAGATATTACACACTTCACATAGTTAGGTACTTGCAAGCCTGTTTCCAAAAAAGTATGCATGTAAAATAAATATTTTCAATTTACCTGTTTATATCTACTTTTACTTTAATCTTTGTTCTTTTTCCTAAATCTTTTATTTCATGTATATGTTGGTTTTACATAAAGTTACCCCATGTTATCTACACTTGTAGTTATTACAAAACATACATTCATCCTAATATTGTACAAATATTCATATTAAATTTATATCAAAAAGTAAATAATATATCTATGATGCCTATTAACACTTTATATTAAAAAAATGGTCAAAATTATATTTGGTTGGGATGAACTAAAAGTAATTTTCTTTTTTCAATTTTTTATTTAATAGAAATGATTTTTACTCTATAAGGAACAGTTTATAGTATTAGATGAAAGAACGTGACATTTGTTTTTCTAGACCAAAAAATCCTAATGCCTTACATATGCCTATGTATACTTTATCTATATAGCTGGAAAGGTCAATAGAAACAATTGCTTTGTATAAAGTGTTTTCAATTAGACAAAGTTAGTTGAGAGAATTGCTAAGTATTGATATTTTTTTGCAAGATTTCTTGTTTCTGTTTGCATTTCCTTTAATACCAAAAGCCAGTACATTTTAACCAGTATGTTTAAAAAGAAAATTTGAAAAGTTATTTTACAAGACCTTCTGAAAATTGTCAGAAATCAGGTTGTCCAAAAAGAGACCCAATCATTCTATGGAACAATCAACAATACATTGACAAAAGCATTGAGTTAAAACCTTTTTTTTTATATTTAAAGGTTTTGTAAGTCACTATTGTTTAAGTAGCATCATATTAACATGAGAATCTTGTCAATCACAGCCATCCCAAGAGGAATTGATTTAGATACGAGAGGAATTTCTTTACAACAAGTTATAGTATATTTTTAGATAGATGAGAAGAATAACTTGTGATTAAAGTTTTTTTGTGCATCTCATCATCTCATCATCTCATCATCTCATCATCTGCAAATAGTTTTTTCTAGTTACACCATGACAAACATTTGAAGGTGGAACATAAACTTTGTATGCAAAATATGTTCTCAATCAATGAGTGTAATGATGTAACCACTCAAAGAAGACAAAAATCAAATTTTTTCATCATCAGTGAAGTACTCCAGCTTTTTTTTTAGAAATTTAGCTTGTTCACTTAAAAATAAGTCAGTTAAGATTTAACAAGACAGTTAAGATTAAATAGTGCTAAATGTTTTTTGTTATTTAAAAATGACTTATATAGGTTCAGCAGGTTAAAACTTACAAAAATACATAATACAATGTTCAGACCATTACTTCTTTGGATAAAGTATCTTCAATAAATACTTCAATATATGTGAAGTTCTTGAAAAGTCAAGAATGTAAATATAAATGTTTACATTCTTGACTTTTCTTGAACAAGTCAAGAATGTTCATAAGTTCTTGAACAAGTCAAGAGTTTAAACAAATATGTAAACATTTTCTTGCAAAATTAAATTTCCAGGAAATTAGAGACATAGAATTACATGGCTTGGGCAAGTTGATTTGAAATACCCCTGAGGTCAGGTAAATATTTCAGCTTCACCTTAAGGATGCATAAAAATTACTTTGATATCTTTGTTAAGAATCTCAGGTTCTTTAATCATTCCTATTTGCCTAAAGGAATCATTGTTTCGGGTGCCTAAGTTTTAATGTTAATCTGTTTTTAGATTGCCACCAGTTACAATGAAGTAGTGGTGTAATTTAATTAGTGATGGTTACTTAGTTGCCTGGCTGTTTAATCATCTGAATTTAAAAAGAAGATTTCTTCAACTAGTATTCCAACCAGTATTCTTTTGACTTTGAATAAATGTAATTATTTTTATATTTTCTACCCAAAAACTAAACCTAGTGTTCTTTTCAGACAAAAAAAAAAAAAAAAAAAAAATTAAATATCTTAAACATTCCTCTAATTCAAGGCCTTTAGAAAGATATATAAGTTTAAAATCTTAATATTTGAATATTCTATAATTCATATTATATCTTATATTGTAATAGTTTTCTTTTAACTTATTTAAATTTATATTTCTGACTCATGTTAGAAATGATAGTCATATTTTTACCAGACATTAAAGAGAAACAACAAATCAAGACAGTCAGTGTAACTAAACCAAATACAAAACTGATAATGGTTTAACATTTATTTGATTGAACCTTTAAACTTTCAGAATTTTATATACAACATGTTACACCATTCCTTGAGTTCAAAAAAAAAAGATTCCTTGAGTTGATACAAAAAGTTACATTAAACTATTTTTAAATTTGCTGTTCTTATTTCAGAGGGGATACAAGATTATTCATAAGAATAGAAAACAGAGCAATGCAAATGATTCCAAGTTTAAAAATTTATTATATGTTAAAAGAAAGAAGAAAAATAGATATTTAGTTCAAATATTAAAATGTTTTAATACAGAAGTTGTTAAGTTATATAAAATGTCTCTGTTCAAACATGAATTTCACCATCATAACACATTTTACTTACCATCTTAACACAATTCACCTACTATCTTAACACAATGGTAAGCAGAATATTATTGGAAAAGCATTATCTGGTGTATCACTAGTCATAGTATGAAACAGTTTAAGTTTGTAGATATCACTAAGAAATAATTATATAAAGATGATTTGGTCTTACCAATCACCCAATTTTTCCCATATAAAACTTTTATGGGATGAATTAGACAAAGAGTCAAACAAATAATACCCAATAGTGAAAATGACTTAGAATAGTGTTGCATATAACAGACTAAAAATTAGTTGCATATAACAGACTAAACATAACAGACTAAAAATTGTTGCATAAAATAGACTTTTAAAAATTAGAAAATTTGATATGTAGAATCCCACAATATTTTAAATGGTTATTGCTGCATCTTTGATAACATAATCTTTAAATATTTTCAATGTTCTGAGTGGTAAGTGTTGTTCTGTCTGTTGTTTGCCATTAATTAAAATGAAATCTTCTGTTAATATCAAATGGTTCACTGTCAAGATCTAATTTTAAGGCATCAAGACTAGGCCATTGTTTACATTGATATTTCAGCATTCTTTGTTATTTATATCACAAACTAACTTTACCATAAATTTCTGAAGACTTTTATTTAGTATTATTTAGTTCCACTAAATAAAAACTGCATTCTGTTGGTGTGTAAACATACCAGTAATTGGTAGCATACCCTACATTAATACACCACTTTTTGTCTTAAACTACAGAATTCAGAAGAGAAAAGTTTTGTTTCTGGATGAGTAATTTTAAATTCTGAATGTAGGTCATTAAATTACACAGTAGTAAACATTTTTATTTAAACCCTTCTTTTCCTATAATTACATAAAGTTTTTTCCCTTACATAATACTATAATATAAGTAATGTCATCACACTATAAACAACAGTGTTTAATATAGTTTATAGTGTGATAACACTACTTATATACTATATGCTATAACACTAACACTATTTATATACTATATACTTATATACTATACCTATATACTATTAACTTTATTGTTTAATATAGTTTATAGTTTATAACACTATGATCAGATTGAAAGGTTGTTGATATTCAATAGAATATTGCCAATTTTTAAATTTCTTCTAATATATACCTTTTCAAAACAATATTTCAAATAAAGAAAAGCTGGTGGTTGCATAGTGATTCAAACATGTGATTCATATGGTATTTCTATTGTTTTTTCAAAGTTGATTGATTTTTTGAAGTTTTGAATATGTGGTTTTTCATGGGGTTGTTTTGATTGATGTTGTTTTTTTTGTTGTTAGATCTACAAATTGTATTAGATCTACAAATTGTATTAGATCTACTAATCTGTTGTACGTATGCTCATGACAAGTATTTTTAAAAATTAGACAAGTTTCTTGACAACACAATTTAAAAATTGACACCAAAGACACCACATTTGAAGCATTGCAAATACCTTCAAAATATTGCAAATTTTCTTCTTTTTAAGAAATAATATAATTTATCTAAACTTTTATTATTTGAAAAAATATATATATATATTTCTAAGTCAGAGACCTTAAGAAAGCGGTTGTACGAGTCTTATAAAGTGCATAAACCATTTTAAAGCAGAACTTTTACCAAAATGAACTACCTATACTATAATAAGACGTATAGAAAGCGGAGCTAGCAGTCAAAAAGCAACAGGAAGTGGTTGTAAACCTAAAATAATGACCAACAAGAATGTCAAGCACTTAAAGGAAACGTTTGATCACAGGGATGGAACTTCTCAAAGACTGGCTGGCCGAAAGTTCGATTGCAGCCAAGCTTACATTAGTAAAACGCTGGCAACAAAGACTGAGATCCGTTTGAGAAAAAAAAAAAGATTCCAAGCCCTACCGTTCAGAAAGCATTCGTAAGAACAAAATGCAGAAGACTGTATGAAAAGTTTCGAAATCGAGCTTTCATCTTAGGTGACGAGTTTTATTCTACTTTGGCTCATACTAGCATCAATGGAAACAACAGATTTTACACAAGCAATATAAATGACACCTCTACAAACGTAAAATACAAACATGTCGCTAAGTTTGATAAGAAGTTGCTCGTCTGGATATATTTTTCAAAAAATGGAATGATGTCTTTTTTTATTCCAAGCGGCCCTGCTATCAACCAAAAAAATTATTTAGAACATTGTATCAAAAAAAGAACATTGTATCAAAAAAAGACTAATTGCATTTATTAAAGAGCACCATTCTAATAATGAATATGTATTTTAGCCTGATTTGGCATCTGCCCATTATGCTAAAACTGTGGTTGATTACTTTCGAGAGAAAAAGGTTGATTTTATTGAAAATAAGACAACCCAGCAAACTTGCCAGAATGTCAAATGGAGAATTTTTGGAGTATTCTTAAAGGACTATACCAGTGGACTATACCAAAGAGCTATACCAGTTTATACAAGAACAATTGGCGAGCTGAAAATTTAGATCGATTAAAAAAACACATTCAGTTTTGTATTCATAAAATCAACGCAAAGAGCTTAGCTTAGTTGATTGTTTCTAAAGTTGATTTTGTCCGTAGAAATGGGGTAATCAAAAAAAGCTAATTTTAAATGATAAAAATAAATCAAAATCTGTCTTTGTTTAAATTTAATCTTAATTTTGAAGTGAGTTATGAATCTTCAAACACAGGCCAAATTAAATGTTATCAACTGTTTATCATAGTAAAATTGTTTTCTTTTGAGTGATAAATATTTTTTTCAGTAATTTTGCCAGGAAGCAAACCATTAGTATCACATTGGTCGAAAGGTGTAGAAGAAGATGAAAATGATGTCATAAACCAAGTTGTGAATTCAGAACAGGGAATAAAGGAACATAAAGTAGAAAATGGTTATGAATTTTATTATATACTTTATTTATTCTACTCATTGCGATTTTCTTTTTTTAAGAAAAAATTAAAATTAGAAAAATTAATTTTTTAGTAGTCACCATCTAATTTTATTTCAGTCAAGTGTTTTATTATTAAAGTAAAATTTCAGCTTTTTATTTTGTATCAAAGTGGATTGTGTTCCCTTAGTTTCACCTAAAATCTTTATTCATTGGCATTTGTTTAGTGGCAAAAATCTTTTTTTATTGTATTGTGTTAGCTTTTTTTAAAATTTCTTGTTCAGCAAACATGTTCTATTGATACATTTGAGGTTATTGTTAAAAATGTGTTACTATTACAATAATCTGCATACTTTCATTATTTTTTTTGTAGTAATTTATAAGTTTTAAAAACATTCAGTGGTTGTATTGATCATGATAATGTATCATCAAATTATTATAAATATTACTTCAAAGGAAAAAAAGGATTTTCTCCTTATCTATATACCATCAAATAAATTAGATTTAGATTTTCTCAATTTCTGTAAAAAAAAAATTTTTGTTGAATTTTTTTCTCCAAATATTTGTTCTAAATGAAGTTCAATCAGATTAAGATATTTACTTTGGGATGGCTAGGAAACCTTTGACTGAAAAAAACCTTAAATGCACTTTAATCCATTAGAACCAAATAACATTTGCTAATTTTATTTATGATTATATGATTCCATGGCTTTCTAAAGTCACTGCCAAACATGCCATTTTTGAGGGGTAAATTAAGAGGCTGATTTTTTATATAGTAAAATAGCTAGGCTGAACTCTTAGTTTTATAAATATAATTCAAATTATAATTTATAGCTTATGCAGCTACATTCATGCAGAAGTTTTAAGTTATTCCTTTATATAAATGTTCTTCCTTATCCAAGATACTCTCCTTCTTGATTTTAGGCTGCTTTTTGTAAACAAATTCCACCTACCATCTTAGCAAAATATCCTTCTTTTTTCATGCAGAAGATTTAAGTTATTAAAGAATCAACACTTAATTGTTGAACCTTTTCACAATTAACATGTGGCAACTAAAAATCCAGACAATTTAAGAAAATGAATATCTCTTGAATGGAGTTATTAATTTTATTAATTTAAAAAGAATAATAACAAGAAACTTGTTATTTACAAAATAAAATAAAATTTTTTTGTTTATCAGTCCATTTCTGAAAACATGGTCAACTCTTGTGAAAAAACACTCCCCAAGCCTATGTACACAATTTTGTTCAATTTTTTTCATACTATACTCAATTTGTTTTCTTAGTTGGCAGATATTTCCAGCTTGCCAATTATCTGCATGCACCAATCTTTTAATTTCAGTCCAAAAATCCTCAATCGGACACAATTTGGGTACATTAACAGGGTTTTTGTCTCTTGGCTCATATTCAATATTTTTGTCCTAGTTTATCTTGCACTTTGTTTGAATAGTGTGTGGAAGCTCAGATCAGGCCAGAACATGATATAGCTGTTTTTGTGAACCTCTTTAATGAACTTCTTTAATTTAACCAGACATTTGGAAATGTACACATCCTTGTTGACTGCTTGGCCCAAAGAGCGATGTAATGCTTTAAGAGTCCTTTCTCAGATAAGGCTATCCAAAGTAATAACTTTGGCTCATATTTGCTTTTTCATTTGAGCTTAACCTCATTAGGCATTGTGATCAGAAGTATTATATACTTCATTGCCAGAAAGATGTTGCTTAAAGGAAAGTAGGACTCATCCTCAATGATTACAGTTTTTTTTTCAAAAAAGTGCAACCAATTTTTGGCACTTAGGATGCACAGCCAGATTCTGAGCGTCTATTCTGAATGCTTGTCTTTTCCTTGGTTATTTTAGATATATACTGCTAGGAAACATTGAATCTTAGTTAAGTTATGAATCTTAGTTAAGTTAAGCTATGCTGTGAAACACCATCCTTCTTATCAATTGATTTTTCTATCTGTTTCTTAGGCATTTTTCTTGCAGTCCGACCACCTCCAACCTTTCATTCTGGTCCTATATTATTTTCCTTTCGTTGCAGTATATCGTATATGGTCGATTATGGGACATTTTCCATGCAAAAATGTTTAACAACAAATGTTTGTCCTCTCTTTTGATACAAATCTAAAAAAGTATGCACTTGTTTTTGGAGTGCCTCTTGATTATTAGACATATATTGAAGTGACAAAGTTTGTGCGGATTTTTAGTTATCACATGTTACTACAGAATAGGGAACTTTTTGGGTAAGAGTTTGTAGCACATCTTAAATGAAGTACATCTTAAAAGATATGCATACTGAATCATCTCTGCAGAATAAGGTAATTTTTTTTTATCTTACCTATCACTTTAGTAGCCATGATGATTCTTATAGAAAACCTATGTTTTCTTGACAGAGTGTCAAACAATCTTGAAGCATGCAAGCATCATTACACAATTCAAACACCGCATTTGATTCTGTATTTTTTTCAAAATTCTGAAACCAGCTAATAAATTGTGATAATTTGAGACAACTAGCTAGTTGTCTCAAATTATCTTTTGAAAGCTGTGTTATCTTGACTTTGTGATTTGAAACACAAGGTTGTCTTTTACCTTTTTTTTTTTAGATTAATATGCCACTTTGCTCTTTGTAACATTTAATGAGATTACAAACTTCAGTCTTGGAAATTTTAAATCAAACTAAATCATCTCTTCTTATTCTGAAGTTTACAGTTTATAGTTTAATAATTAGTTTTAAATTGTTAAAGTAAAATAAAAGTTGTAAAAATTGCTTAAAGAACCATAAAAGTTTAATGGTTACATAATTTTGGTTGTTAAAATACACAACTTGATCATTACAATGCACAATGTATGTATGTATGTATGTATGTATGTATGTATGTATGTATGTATGTATGTATGTATGTATGTATGTATGTATGTATGTATGTATGTATGTATGTATGTATGTATGTATGTATGTAAGTATGTATGTATGTATGTGTGTGTGTGCATGCATAAGGGTAGTTCAAAAGCAACAAAAAGTAAGATTTAATTTAGTTATTGAATCAGTGGTACTCTGCTTTTAGTAATTTTGTTTATTATACAAATGTTCTTTAGAACTTCTTTTATTTAATTGTAGTTTACTTCATGTATCAATAAAATGTTTTCTTGAAATCTTTTAGTTAATGAAATTCAAGATTGGAAAAATAATAGCAAGGTGTTAAATAAAAAGTTAGATGACAAAAAGAGAGTTCCTGCAACCATTAAAAATGAAGAAAAACTGTCTAATTCAAGTGATAAAAAATTTAAAAGTACTTTTTCAAGTTCTTTTTCTTTTTGGGAAGTTTTTCACTCAGAATGTCAGTACAAAAGTTTTCTTTTTATTTAATTTAGACACTTTTGAACAAGAAGATTGGTCAAGAAGTAAGGTTTGTTAATAATCTTTTTTTTGGATATTATTTTTAATTTGAGGGTTATTAGTAATTTGAAAGGTTTTCACTTTACTATGTTGAAAAAAATAAAATTTCCTCTACTGTTAATAGATAAATTTTTGCATGTAAAATAGGAAAATAACCTGTATTTCCTATTTTACATGCAAAAATAGTTCTAATAAATCAATATATGAAGATAAAATATTTCAAAGAAATTAATTTATTTCTCTGGACATCTTGTTAAAAATATTTTCATTTTTTGTTTAATGATTACCCAGTACATTTCAATTCTTTTATTTAATTCTTTTCATCATTTTGTTCATACCACTTAGTAGCCAGTTAACATAATGACTTAAAACCAAATTAGACCAGAACAATGTTAATTATCATCTAATTAAATAGAGATAAAAGGCATTTTTGTAAGCATTCTTTAACATACTTGACCAGTAAGTGCAGATTCACAAGTATAAAGAGCTGATTTTTTTGCCACAACTCTAAGTAGCTTGCAAAATCAATTTTTTTTAGCAGATTTATCATGTAAGCACCAAAAAACATTGCAAGTTTTTTTTTTTTTTTTTTGTTGGAAGAAAAATTGGCTTTTTATGAGCTTTCAAAGCATTTCACAGTTGTTTAAACCAATATTTCTCCCTTTTAAATATTTGTTGTTTATTCTAGTTTCATTTTTCCTATTTTTTACATTAAATATGTGTTTTATATTGAATCTAAGTTTATTCTATTCTTCTTAACTATTTCATATTTAGATTTATGTCATAATCATAGCTCACTAACTCTAAGAGTATTCTATGGCTTTTTAATTAAATGTAACTATAAACTATGTATATTAATGGGTATATTTAAAGAAAACTAATGTATATTTACAGGGTTAATCTAACCATCAGTGTAAAGAAAAAAAAGAAAGAATGGAAACTGAGTTTCTATAATAAATTGAATTAATGTAGATTACTAGAAAAGTAATTTTGAATTGGTAAAAAAGTTTTTGGATATTGGACAAACCTTTTTTCAAAAGAATGTTATGTTAATTTTAAATGTTTATTAATCATAAACGTTCTCTCACTACAGGAAATTAACTTATTTCTTACTACAGGAAAATTGTTACAAAATATTGAATACTCTAATGATATTGATACTTTACTATATATATCATGGTTCTAGAAATTTAGTGGTTAAGAATTGCAATATGAATTAAAACACTTTTTACAAAATACTAGAAGAAGAAACTACAACACAACTCAGAGCCATCAATAGTGTAAAGATTCTGGTTGGTGTATAAACCCAAAAAGATTTAAATACAAAACTTATCCAACCTCTTAACAAAAACTAGAAAAGATTCTTAATTAACAAAATAAACTTTTAAAAAATTTAATGACAATGGTAGTCCAATTGCTGCACAAACTGAAAATAAGAATAGGCTTTTAGATGGCCTGTGCAAGATGTGCTTGGTAAGTGCAAACTATCTTCTTTCTTTGTCAGTATCTTTGTATATGCCAACCTTGTACCAATTTAAAAGTTATGTAAATGAAATTTTTTCTCACATTTATGTATAAATACTTTGAGATTTAAGAGTTGTGTAAATTTGATTTAAAATTAAAAAAGAGTTGTGCAAATTTAAATAACAAATTGTAGGCTTATGTTTAAAGTGACATTTTTTTAATAACAAAAATATTTTAAAATCTAGTCATGGTGTTAATAATCTTTCTGATTTTTTAGAATATATATTTTTAATTAGGTTAATAAAGCATCACATGTCGCACTGAGCTTAGATGTGAATGATGAATTAGCTATTAATTCAAAATATAATACCAAAAAGATTACCATCAGGTGAATGTTTGTTTAAAAAATATTTTTAATAGCTAGTCCTAGTTAATGAAAAATGCACCAGCCTATGATTTGTTGCAGTTAGTTTTACCTAATAAAATTTGATGTGAGAGTGTCAATAATGTTTAACTACACAGTTAATTTTAGATGATAGATAAAGCATACGGAGATAATTTTGAATAAGATTTATTTTGCTTTTATTGATATTAATTTTATTACTATAAAGTTATCATTATTTTTATTGCTATAAAGTTATCATTATAAGTTCTGATGCAAATACAAAATTAAAAATTTAAAAATAATGCATTCCTACTTATCTTTCTCTAAGCCCATTCCTAAAAAAATGCTAATTGTCTTTTAAAGTTGAATATAACAGCATCAGAAAATATATTTAGTGCCATTAATATTGATAGGCTGTGAAAGTGGAAAGAAATAAAATTAGGTGGTACAATTTTTAAATAAAGGGTAGAAGGGTATTATTTAGACAAAGTTTTAATTATAGCATCATGTTTTGCTGAAGAATCATTTCATGGAAATATTTATGCCAATTATATTTCTCCTTGATATGTTGCCACAAAAATTTTTTCTACTTTTTGTGTTAAAGAAACTATTTTTAATACTTTTTCTGCTAATTGTTTAATTTTTCCAGTGAAATAGAGAATTAAGATCTCTTTTAAAGTGTTCACAAAGAAATTTTGTAGTGCTTTCTCTAGTTCTTTCTTACTCTGATATCTTATTGACTCAATACTTAATGTCTTTATTACTCTAAAAAATTTTATTTCTTCATTTTTAGAAAGTGTAATGTGGATGATGCTAATAATTTATAATAAAGCAATAAACTTTCAGAGCTTTTTGATAAAGGAACCTTTTCAAAATTGTTACACACAAAATTATGGATAAAATTTAAAACAAAGTTTTTAAAATGATGAAATTTTAAAAATATTTTCTTAAATTTTTATATTAAAAACAGTAATATTTATATGATAATCATTTCAGTCCATCTACTTACACAAAGTTTAAAAAGCATAGTTCTAAAAGGAAATCTGTTGAGCAAAAGAAAAAATTACAGGTATTTATTTTTATTGTTAAAAAATTACAGGTATTTATTTTTATTGTTAAAAAATTACAGGTATTTATTTTTATTGTTAAAAAATTACAGGTATTTATTTTTATTGTTAAAAAATTACAGGTATTTATTTTTATTGTTAAAAAATTACAGGTATTTATTTTTATTGTTAAAAAATTACAGGTATTTATTTTTATTGTTAAAAAATTACAGGTATTTATTTTTATTGTTAAAAAATTACAGGTATTTATTTTTATTGTTAAAAAATTACAGGTATTTATTTTTATTGTTAAAAAATTACAGGTATTTATTTTTATTGTTAAAAAATTACAGGTATTTATTTTTATTGTTAAAAAATTACAGGTATTTATTTTTATTGTTAAAAAATTACAGGTATTTATTTTTATTGTTAAAAAATTACAGGTATTTATTTTTATTGTTAAAAAATTACAGGTATTTATTTTTATTGTTAAAAAATTACAGGTATTTATTTTTATTGTTAATTGTTGTGTTATTTTTTTGATATCAGATAGCAATAAATATTTATTATTTTTAAGTTAAGAGTTAATATATGCCATAGTGTAAATTTTTGTTATGAACCTGTTTTTAAAAGAATTTGTTCCTTTAGCTTTAAGGTCTCTACATATGAAATCAACAGTTTATGATATCCACCATATTTAAAATTGATGATTTTTGTTAAAGAAACAAACTTAATACAAAAAACTAAATTTTAGTAAGTATGTAGAAAATTTTAGTTATATTTCAACAACTCAAAATATAAGGAATCACAGTTTAAAAAATACAAAAAAAAAAGAAGTCAGAAATTATTATTGAATTACAAATAAATGTAATTCATTCTGGTGTAAATCATTCTAAGTATTCTGTGTACAGCAACAATATTCAACTTTTAAATACTACACACCATGAGTATAGGTGCTGTGATGATGCTTAAATCCAAAGTATCTAAATAAAAGCTTAATATTAAAGACAGATATTCCTTAAATGCTTGTTAACTCTTATCAGCAATAGACTTCATATTGTCTGACTGTTACAACCTTCACTTTAATATTTCTTCAACTCTACATTGTTAGCATGATGGTTTGTCATAAAAATACTTGTTTAATATTTCACTGATAATCCTTTGTTTTTAAGAACAGCTGTGATGTGCAGTGGCATGCTACTCACAAGATTTACGCAGTAATCTTTAGATATTTCTGCTGCTTTTGCAAACCAAAATTGATGTTGGATGTTTCACAGATTTCAAGAAGTATTTTCGATCTAAATGAACATAGTTTGAATACTGATCTACCTGGAGTTTCGTATCAATGCCCTGATTTCTAGCATCATGAGCAAAACAAGCAGAGTTTGCATGTGGGCTAGAAACATTAGCTTTTAAAGATATGATCTTGTTGACAAGTTATTTTTTGAATTCAGCCACACTCACTACAACAAACCACAGTATTGGCATACATACATACATTACATTACTTTTCTTTACTTTTTATCAACTAATTTTCTAAAAAAAAATACTTTGTTAAATTAAGACACTTCTTTACATCAGTTAAAATGTTCATTTGTTTTGTAATGCACCTCATAAAAAACCATTAACAAAATAAAAATAAACCCAATAGTTGAAGCTACTATTTTTATTAGCTTTACTTTGAAGAATTGCTATCAATAATAGATAATAACAAAAATAGATTTCATAAAAATCTAAAAAACTGAATTCTTCAATAAAGTACACTATATATAAAATAACACTAAAATAGCACTACATCAATAACATCACACTACTAAATTACATGCAATATACAAGTATAATGCCATATCTAAGCAGTATAGACTACATCACAGTAAATACATTTATTTGATGATAGCACAGGAGGATCATGATCAAGCTATCCAATGTATTGTATGGGTTAAAATCTTAAAATAGATAAAGTTCATATTTTACACTATTAATTAAAGTTTACATAGCGCATAAATAATGACTGCTATATAATTTTAAAAAGTTAGAAAAATAAACTATTAATAAAGAGAAAATGTTTTATCAAGTTTAGCCATTAGATAATAAAATCACACTGCATGTTGAACAATACAAGAAATATGTTTACCAACAAATCATCATTTACTAAGAACAAACTAACGAAATGCTTTCTCTATTTCTAGAGTAGAAACAATAAACAGCAATCTGTATTACAACTTATTAAAAAAAAGTTGCAAATGATTCCATGTTAAACATCTGTAAACAATAAAAACAAAATACTGTAATATTTCAACAATTTCAAGCACAATAAAAGAAATCTGACTAACAATATGATTTAAAGTTTCAATAACAAATAATTCAACAAATTTACTGAGTAAATAAAAATCTTAAGTCTAAAGATATAATGCTTAGGCAATTTATCTTTAGACTTTAGATTTTTATTTACTCAGTTTATTTTTTCAGTCTTTTATTTATTCATTTTTCAACTATTAATGGGCCTAGAATCAATTTGCAATTGGTTCTAGGCCCATAAATAGTTATAAAATACTCTGTACACAGGACCATTTCTTGAAATAGCATTCAAGAAATGGTCCTGTGTACAGAGGTCCTGTGTACATCATAAAATTTATTTTTCAAAAAAAAAAATTGTTTGGATGGCTGCATGACACATAGCACCTTGCTGAAAGCAAATGTCTTCCAGATCAATCTCAAGCAAGCTAGGTTTATGCAATGATTATAATTGATAGTACCATTTAATCCCTATAATTTAACTTTTAAGGGTTATTCTCAGTACATGTGTGTCAACTTTGTTAGCATATAGTTATTAAACCAGAAATGATAATCATCAGTGAAAAAAATTTTCAATAAAAATGGATCAATTTGCAATTCATTCCAGGCCCATTCACCAAACAAACACCACCATCTTCATCACCACTTCTTGTACAGCAGCAAATCTTTATTCTGTATGTATAGCTCTTCATCCTGTTTTTCCTGTTGCTTTAAGAGTAAATATTGTTAAAAAATTATCAGTAACAGTATTGTTAAATTGTTATCAGTATTGTTAAAAAATTATCAGTAACTTGAGTGTTGCTCAGAAATCAAATTTTGTGGTGTGCACAATTAATGTTTAGCAAACAGAAAATTGATTTCAAAAGTAATTTTACATAATTTGAAATTATTGCTGTTTCGTAATCTTTCTGTATTAATTTTTTAAACCTTGCTAATCACAAAGAGCAAACAGCTGTAACACCTGTTTTGTAACAGTAACTTTGGTTAAAAATTTATTCTAAATGTTCACTCTAAAAAATCACACTTTTGTTCTTTTTACTTTAAAAGATGTCTTTTAAAGTAAAAAGAAAATGTAATAATTTATTTACTTTGACATATACAATTGTGAGCAAAGTTATCTTACATGTTAGTTGTAAAGTTATAAGTTATCACAATTTCATAACTTGAGAGTTATGCTTACTACATACATAATTCACTGCGACACAAATTAGAAACCATAATATGCATGTGAAATTATTTAATCTTTACTGCAACAAGTAGGGAAGCAGAAGTGTTCAGTACCTGAAGTTGTGCAGCACATTTTAAAGAAAAGCAATACAGAAATTTGGAACTATTTATAATTACTTACCAGAATTATGTTTCATCATAATACAGAATTGTATTTTCATAATACAGAATTTCCTTTAAAATTGTACTATTTGAAATAATTTTTATGGGGATATGTGGTTTATGCTGATAAACCAACAGCTTTAGAATTTGATGTGAAAATATTATTGTAATTTGCCAATTTAATTTTGAAAATAATACTAAAAGTGCTTGAAAAAGTTTGACTAATCATTTTCAACTTATTTGAGCAAGTTGTGGGAATATACAAGAAATAATTTTAAATAAATGTTACCAATTAATCATTTAAATGAAAGTAGTAATATATGAATATATGAAACAATATGAAAATCAAACTTAATTTATGATTTCACTATAAAAGATTAGTTAATTTTCTAGGCACTACTTTCGATAGAAAAGCAAGATGACAAAAAAAAACAGTTTATTGTTGAATCAGATGAAGAAGTTGTTGGTGAGCTTTTCTTTTCCTAGTCTATAAATAATTGTTTTTTAATGAGTTTTAAGCTGTAAATGTAAAGGTGTTAAGAAAAAGTTTTATTTTTGAATCTAAGTCATTATCAGTTTTTTAAAAATTATTATTTATTTGTGCAAAATCAATAACATAATGTATATATTGATGTATATATAGGGGAGGGTGGGGAGAACTGAGGAAATAATATGAGCTTTATTCATTTTTGTCACTGTTGAGTTCCATACACATAAATAAATTGTTTTAACTGTCTATGTGATAGTTAAAAGGTCACTTCAGATGAACTAACTTGTATTTAGTGTATGACTTATTCTTGTTAACACGCGATGCATGTCACTTTTGTTTTGATTTTTTGGTATAAGTGGTAGTGGCTAGAAGTGGGACTCTTTGGGGAGAAATGGGACAGCAGATGGGGAGATGTGGAACACAATGGGGTGAAGTGGGTCACCACTTAAACTTTCATTATTTTTCGTTCATTTAATGGAAACACATTCAATTATTTTACTAAATTTTAGACACATTTTTATTATGTTATCCAAATAATTACTAAAACATAATACTTTTTAATAGGATGTAATACAACAAATGTAGATACCTGTTAGTGGGTATTTAAATTTCTGAAGTCCAGGGAGAAGACAATACCACCCTTTGTGTTGGATGTTGTCCCTTGTGACACAGGAGAAGAGCTTTGATGTCCTCCAAGTCAACTGGGTGTTGATCTGGAACATACAGATGTTTGGTACTTTTTCTTAAATACTCAATAACCATTTCCTCAGCAACATCCAAGACTTTGGCCACATAATATTTTGGTTTCATGGTCTTTTCAGAATGAAATCCAACAAGAACAAACATGTCCTTCTTAACATTATTCACAGCAACAGGACCCAGATGAATTTCTAGAGAACCATCATCCTCAATGCTGGACCGTCATCATCTGTGTCATTCAGCACCATCTGCGCATCATCATCCTTATCACTGTCTGAAGTGTTAGCATTGATTTTTTTATTTTCAGTTCCCTTAACACCAGTTCCCTTAACACCAGTTTTCTATTTGACTTCTTTGCCTTTTTTTTGCTGCCACAGTTCAGCCTCTCTTCTGTTTCTTTTCTTTTCTGGACTGGATGTGGTTATCATGGTTCTTCTTCTTTTATGTCCTCCGGTTGATTCTTTTCTCATAAGTGCTTCTTGAAGTATAGTTTACTGTGAACAATAAAAAAAAAACAAAACATATAACTATAGCATAGTTTACATTCTTGTTCAAATAGTAATTTGCTAACTAAAAAAAAAAAAAAATAGGAAGAAATGGAGCAGTCTGTCCCAGTTCGTCCCATTGCCAGTTTCCACAGCATATTATTTCTCACTAGCATACACCTACAGTAAACATATCCTTTTGTACAGTTACACATTAACATAGGTAGCACTTATATTAGCATTAATAATCATTTGGCCGCAATATCTATTGAACAATTAACTTTGAAAACATACTTAAAAAATAAGTTTTGAGGGTTAAAATCAAATTATTGGAACTGTACTTAATGCAAGAATTCAAGACTAGCTTCCATCACACATGGTAAAGAGGAAGTCAAAGGCTGCATAAAATGGTTTGCAAAATTTTGATTGGATGAAAAAGTAAGAAGATGCATGGGGTGTCCCAGTTCCCCCCTGTCCCAGTTCTCCCCACCATCCCCTATATTCTTTTTAATGAAAGAAATAAAAGTTGCAGTCCATTACGTTTGTCTAACTTAAATCTAGTGTGAATTGTATTATATCAACCTCATGTTTTATTCTTATTCAAAGTAACTTTTAAATTTTTTGATAAACAGAAAACTGCATGGAGCTTATTAGTGAGGGAGTTCATGTTCAATCAAATAAGCGATGGACACCTCTGGTATTTAAATCATTTGTTGTTTTTTATTTTAATTTTAGAGCTTATTATCAAATTAATTTATTTGAACTAAAAATTTTAACAGAAACGTGTTGACCCTTCTTCAGGAATAAGGATTGGTTTTTGTCCTCAATGCAAAAAGTAAGATGTTTTTAAAAAACACATGTGATTGGCATTTTTTAATACAAAATCACAATCTTTATGCTAAATTTTGAATATTGAGTGTAAAAATTTTAAATAAAAAAATGCAAAAACAAACATTATTTAAAACTTTTGCAATATATGAAATAATTTTGATAAGGTTTGGCTTTTCATAGTTTCAGGGTTTAGTCATTAGTCAAAATGTTATTTAAACTTCTTAAATTTTGTGTTACAAATAAATTGCTCACTGATAGGTTTGGTAGCAGACATTAATTGATCAAAATTTGGTTAGATTTTTTAAATATTTTATTACTTGTGTTTGGAGTATACTAAAAACTGTGTTTTTTAAATTCTATTTCTTTCAGATTGCTGAAAGCACAAGAGGAGTATCTTTCAACTGAAAGTAATAGTTTTATGAATATTCACTTCAGATATTAAAGTATCTTCATGAGCCTGATTTTATTTAATGGGAATAATAATCCTAAGTTTCAGCATAATGTTCACCACCAAAAAAAAAACATAACAGGTCAAAGGCTTGTGTCAACTACATAGTTAACAGTCAAGACATTCTACAGTTTAACCAATAAATGCTTGTCAGTGTTTATTAGTTAAAACTTCTTTATAAATTGATTGGGTGAGTTCAAGTGAAATTTGTATTCTGCAGCATTTTTGTTTTTAATTTAGCTACTATATACTCTCATTGTATAAACACTCCTAATTATAAACACTCTCATTTATGTATATTTACTAAATCTCTAAAGGTATAAACTTCAACTTTTGTATAAGCTCTTAACAGTACATTTACAAGTAAAAGTTTGCTTCAAAATTGTTTTTTATTCTCACTTAAGAACTGTAGAATGTCTTAACTGTTAACTATGTAATTGATAGAAATAAAGGTCATGAGATGTTTGCTTAGAACATCTTTTTTGTAATCTTTCAAGCATATCAGCTTACTTGATTTTTGGAATGATTGTATGATAACCAGATCTTCAGTTCTTGGTTGGTTGTAACTTTTGCATATTATTGATTCTTTGTTATGGGCTTCCTATTTACTTTCACAGGTCTTTTTTTTAATCAACTTCTTTTGGGTGTTTTTATTGTTAAATATTTCCCAGCTCATACTTTCATTTCCTTTCAATGTCTTGTGTTGGTATTTTCATTTGAAGTTTGTTAAACCTTGTTGTTTATGGAAACTCTTTAGAACCTTTCCTGATTTTTCTTTTCTTTGCATACTCATTTTTTCCTTTGTATAAATGGCTTAGGTGCTGTTTTGCATGTCTGCTGTAATATTTTTATTAAATATTTTGATCTTTTTCTCAATATTCCTTAATGTTATTCTCATCAATAGGTCTTCTCTAGAGTGTGAGGCATTGACATGGTGGATCTTAGTTTCCTGCCACTGATGAGTTAGTGCACAACCATCAATAGGTGTGTTTCTAACTTCTAATAAAGCTAAATACAGGTCTAGATTTGATCATTTTAGTTTTTTTAGCAAATTCATTGCAATCTGTATTTGTCTTTTTGCCATACCATTTGATTATAGAAATTTTGAGGTACTAGTGATGTGTCCCCACAATCAAATGGTTAAAATTCTGATGACACAAATTGTGTACCATTTTACTTTGTATTATTTGTGGTATCTTAAGTCTCTAAAATAAAATTATCTACTTCTTCATATAATTGTTTTAGATTACTGATTGTACATTCTCTCTGTCTCCTATTAACAACTGTAATAATTATCTACTAATATCAAATCCTAATTGCTCCAGTAAATCAAGTCAGTTCCAATAATTTGAAATAGGTAGCTTGGTATGGTATTTACTATAATTGCTTTCCTTGCTTGATTTCTGGAGTTCTCTGAGCATAGTTCACATGATTAGACTGAATCTCTTTTTTTATTTATTTATGCCAGGCCAGACTACATTTTCTCTTGTTCTCTTTTTAGTTTTCAATTCCCAACTTTAATGTATATATATAATTTTAGAAGTATGCCTTTCAGAATTTTTGCTGTTTTATTTCTTTTGTTTTTTTAATTTGACCTGTGTTTTTCCTTTAAAGGTCCTTCCATTTGCTGATAATTTCTGTCCTAGATAAACCAGTTCTTTTGTTTAAAACTGTAATGTAGTAGTCTTTAGTATCTGCATGCTCCAAGCAAATTATTTATTATTATTCCCAAAATTGTTGTTAAAAGTTGTGGTTTAACTTACCTAATATCTGTATAATTGACATTATGATATAATCTGTGCATTATTATAATTTGTAAATATTTTTGTAAACATTTTTTTTTGTTGATAGATGATCTTTTCTTTGAACCTAACTTACAAAAAGAACAAGTCTTAAGCGAAGGTATGTTTATCAAACTTCAAATTTGATATCACTGAAGTTTCCTTTCTATCTGAGAAAATAGAAATGAAATGAAATATATATAAGTATATTTTTATAGTATTTTATATGAAATCACAGTTTGAACCTAAATTTAGTTAAAAAATTCTATTAAACCTCTGTGTTTTATTTGCCATAAACAAAAAGTAAATCAAATTTAATGTTAAATGCTATAATGTGATATATGTTGTATATGTTTGTATCATTTCTAATGTTTCAGGTGATTTTGGTTTTGTAGGTAAAAGTTCAAAGTTCATCAATATCAAATATTCGTTGCTTTTTAACTATATTTTAATTCTTACTTAACTTTAGGCTGTTAAATAATGAAGAACTTTAACAAGAAGGTTTAGAATTTGATTGTAATATAAATACAAGTAGAAGATTGAAAATAACAGTCTGATTAAATATTTTAAATTTTTCAAATTTTGGTTTGAACAGAAACTTTGATATTTAGCATTTTTAACACTTCTACTTTATGTTTACTAAAGTATTCTAGTTGTTCTAAATAAAATGCCAATTACTGTCATGTATAACATTTGGTTGTTTACAACAAGTAATTTAATAAAAATGTAGCAGTAAATCTGAAGTATTAATGAAAAATTTGCGTAATTTATTGTATGCAAGCTTAGTAATAAACTTGGTTATAACAACAAAACAACTTGGTTATAAACAACAAAACAACTTTCTTACATGATTAGTAAGAAAGTTGTTTTGTTGTTTATAACCAAGTTTTTATTTAATAAATTTAAAAAAGTTAAAAGTTGTTTAAAAAAAAGTTAACAGATGCAAATCTAAAGAAAGATTCTATAATTCTGTTCAATTTTTTGATAGGTTTTTATTTATAAATAATATTATTATTTAAAAATGGATGAAAAAAGTTCTTGTAGTTTAAATGAACATATTTTATAGTAAATGAAAAAAAAGGTTGCTTTTAACAGCAATTACTTTGGTGTCTGTCATGATTGTTTATTTGTATTTTGTAGTTAACAAATATTCTCAAAAACTGCAAGAACTATTTTCTACACTCAATAAAAATGGTTGACATTAGATGCTATTTTATTAAATACAAAGTAATAAAAGTTACAATTTTCTATTAAGATAAGAGCTTATTTACTATATAAAATATTTAAAATACTTATTAAAAGCTGTTATAATATTTTTTTTTTTTTTTTTGTATTTTTGATATGATTTTTTTCATAATTTAAATGTAATTTTTTCCATATTTTAAATTTTAGAAAAAAGTTAATAAGCATTGTTCTTATATTTTTTGATATGATTTTTTTCATAATTTAAATGTAATTTTTTCCATATTTTAAATTTTAGAAAAAAGTTAATAAGCATTGTTCTTATATTTTTTTTAGAATTTAAGATTTTTGTGACAATTTTTGTGATTTTTCAATGTTTAAAAAAAAGCACTGAGTTCCTAAACTCATTTTAATTAGATTAAATAAAGGTAACATACTAATTTTATTTTAGATGAAGAGGAAGAGTTTGAAAGTATATCACAAATTGGTTCAGTCAGTTATTACTGCTTAACTTTTATTTTTAAAACTTTGTAAGATCTTGTTTGATTTAATTTATATTTAATTTTAATGACATTTTTTGTATAAAAAATTTTTTGTTATAGAAACCTTGCAAACTTAAGTGGCCTACACTCTCTGATTCTGAAGGTATAAAATCGCAGAAATTGTAACTTTTTATATTTTCCCAAAAAATAAAGAACTTTTTGTATATTTCTATGCACCTATTAGCTTCTACTTTGTCACTTCTGAAAAATATTTTTTTGCTTTTTATAGGTGAATTAGTAGACACACAAACAACAAAAAATCTATCTATGTAAGATTATGTATGAATCATTTTTCAAATTTTTAAAGTAAAAGTTTTTGCGAAATGGTTTATTACTATGTTGACCCAAATTTCAAGTCATTAGTACATAACTAATGACTCAAATTTTGACTTTTATTGTTCTGTTTTCAAATTTGGACATAAAAATTGTGTTTTGACATAAAAGTCTGGTTGGTCTGACTCACCTAAAAAGGTTTGCAATCAATGCAATCAATATCCAGACTCCAAATGCCCAAAGTTTTACTTTTTTATTAGTATTGTAAAGATTTGCAAGTTGTTACCACCATTTCAGTCAATTAGTTCAATTATTCAATTATGTCTTTAGCATCAGTGTTGATTTGTGGAGTTTTTTTTTTATCAATCAGTTATCTCCTTTATCTAACAGCTATCTCCTTAGTAAAACTTGTAATTTGGTGTAGATTTTTCTGATCACTAGATAAGGACCTGATAAAAGTTGAATCAATCTCTAATGAATCAATTTCAATATCGTTTTTGGATTTCATTAATGGAAAATATAAGATCATTGGCAGGAGACATAAGTGTCCTGATGTTATCAAAAAGCTTGTTGTTTGAACAGTTTTCTCATCAATGCCTCAAGAACACCTGAATTAAGCTACACAGGGAAAACACTTCAATCAATTTAATTTGAAATAACACTAGTGTTGGTTTTAACCCAGGTTATTTTATCCAGTGACAAAAATGCTCTAGTATATGTCTTTCATTATTTGTAAATTGGAGAAGATATAATTCCATCTCCTAATACTAGTCTTTGTGAACCTTTCAATTTACTAGATTATGTCTATTGTGACAGGAATAATAACAGGCATAATCTCATTTTTTCTTCTTAATTTTATTTTAATACTGCTACTAAATGATAGAATTCAATGCAAACATTATGTATTGAATTCTATCATTTAGTAGCAGTATTAAAATGAAATTTACTTTTAATATTCCTATTTTAGCATGTTCAAGAGAACATGCTAAAATAGGTTTAGTACAGATCATAAGAACATTTTTATATCTGTGGCAAACCTAATACAAAAATTATCTTTAAGAAAACCTACATCTGAGAAAACTTGCACTTAGCTATATCAAATAGTTTGTCCAGAAAAGAATTGAACTTGAAATCCATTCAAGCTCTCATTAACAATATATGTTGCTTTTTTCCTCTCTTTCTAATTTCTCAATATTCGTGAAGCTTTTGCTGCGTCAATCTCCTAAGGCCTCTTCCCAGAAGATTGTTGAGTTATCTAGTTTCTTAAAACCGAGTAGTTAGGTTCTGAAGTATGTTGATGCTAGTATTTAGATATCAGCAACACTATAAAATGTTCCTGATATTTTTTCTCTAATAATTTGTTAATTTTTAAACCATTTCGCTTTTCAGTGGTTAACCTGTATTTGAAAAATCTTGATATCAAATTAGCAGTGATATCTATCATAATCTGTTAGTTTAATATGTTTTATTTTACTTTAGATTGTTAAAAAATTCATTGAAGAGTGATCGATCAGATTTCTTTGAAATGAATAATCCAACAAGAAAACAGTGTAATTTAAAATTCACTGAGTTAAATAAAAAGGTGATGAAGTTTGAAAGTTTAAAGTCCCAATATACAAAAAAATTACAAATAATTTATGGTCAATTTTAATTAAAGAAAAAATGTCATTGTGTAAACATTACCACTTATAATAGTGTCAGAATAATCTATGATTGATGCTAGTAATCCATGATAACGCTTATAATAGAAAGTAAAATCATCACCAAGAAAGTATTTATCTGCATTGCTTAATTGTTCAAAAGTTTGAGATTTCTTAGTAAAAATAGTTCTCATGTGAAAATTTGTGGTTTAGTTCGATGCTGTTGAAAACTTGAAAGTTGCTCAAAAGTCAGGCAGTAAACAAGTTTGGAATGTAGCCGATGCTGATAGTGAAACAGGAGATGATAGAAATGAAACTGGTCTAGGTAATGCTACTGGTAATTGAAAATATGCACCCAAACACCTATTGTACTTACAAGGTATTCTTAAAGTATTTAAACTTTTGTTTAAGCTGGAGGTGTTAAGCTCCGGTTCGTATCTTTTTTTAGTAAATTTAGTAGAAATAAAAAAAACTATCATTATAATTGTATGGCAGGTTTAGCCAATTATGGTTGGAGTACTTGATTACATTAACCAATAGTAGCTTTCTGTCAACTGAACTGAATGACTAATAGGTATAAGTGACATTTTATTGCCAATATGTAAGAATTTAGGCTTCTGCTAGAAGAATCAAGAAAGAGCTCCCATTCACTTGGCTAGTAAGAAACGTCCAGTGCCTCAATTTTCTTTATTTCTGAACCAAAAGTATAGAGTTTATTTAGAGAGGAGTTTGCTCTTACTAAGACGGAAAGCAAGAAGTTGTGCATTCTCTTTAGAAAAAGAAAGATTTCTGGTCAAGTCATTAAATTGACTTCGATGTGTCAGTGTCCTCCATTTTCTTCTAGCTTGGTTATTTCAGGTGGAGAAAGAACTGGAACTCCTGGACCATTTGGTAATCGTTTAATGGCAGAAGAAATATCAGGATAGACAACAATGTGCTTATTCTTCTTATTGACACCTAAAAAAAAGTTTCACAGATTTGACTTTTAATACACTCGACCACCGTTTTCACAATTTGAACACAATTTTGATACACAATTAGAATTTTAATAGGCTACCAAAAGGTCTCAATAAATGTGTTTGGATTTGTTAAGAACTATCTTTTTTTTTTAAAGTAGTTATAATCTTACCTCGAAGATTGGTCATGCAAAAATAGCAGCCTGTAACATATCAAGATTTTTCTCCTTGCCTTCTGTCCACGCTATAGGTACACCAAATGACAGACGGTTTCTTTGTAAAAAAAAAAGTATGAATTATCACACATTGGATGGTTTCCAATATGAAAAAATCATTTTAACTATTGTAAATGAAGAATACTGAAATTCTCAATAAAAAAAGTTAAAAATTAAAAAAAATTATTTGCTTATAGAAGAAAATTCAATGTGAGAAGTGTGCGTGCAGTGTTAGAAACAAGAGTTGGGAACGAAAGGGCATTGTGATTATTCGAGCCATTCAATACGAAGAAAATTACTAATACCGACGACGTAGTTATTAGTAGTACCTCGTCTCTTCACTTTTAATTTGTTTTTTGTCGTTCGTCTTCAAATCCTCTTCTCTCACTCAGCTAACAAGTAAGTTGGCGATTTCTAAAACTGTATTTACTGTAAATGTGCAATTGAAAAGAAAATACAAAGACATAATATAATGTTTATAAGAAATTTTAAAATCAATGTGTAATATAATTTTTTTTTTTTTCTTATTGAAAAACATTTATTAATAGAAAATTTTAAAAAGTGTCTGAGTTGATGCTTTGTATACATAGAAATTATAATAATATTGTATGAGTGATTTTTATATATAAGAATTGTAATAAAAAAAAAAGTGTTGCAAATAGAAAAAGTTTCAAAAAGTCTGATATAAAAATGTGTTTCTTTTTATAAAGTTTTTAAATAATTTAAAATGTCTGTAAACATCCAACTAAATAAATTGAACTAAAAAGCTACTTGAACCATGTTACCTGAACTATACTGTGAGGAAGCTAAGTCTAAGTGAAACAAGATGCTGTTTATAACAATATAATCACCTAAAAACATTAAATATTTTACACAGCAACGAATAAAAAATGAAAAAACGCCAACGCCCAAAGTATTATAATCAATATAAAAAGCGAGAAACAAAAAAAGAGATAAGAAAAAAGATAGACAGTCAGGAGATACAAGAGACTTAGCTTCCTCGCAATACTACATATTTTCTCAAAAGAAAACAAAAATCTTTTCAAAATAGGCTAATAACTGAATTCTTTTCTTAATCCAAACTTAAAAAAGCTCTCATGAAACTAATTCATAGCTAACACAGCTAAAAGAAAAAACTTACTAATTCATCATCAGCTAAAAGAGAAAAATCTTTATATAAAGTTCACCACTTTGTAGTAAATACATGCGACTTGCCATTAATTATATAGAAAAACGAAGCGCATAACGATTACCTTTGTAAGCTGACTTTAATTTTTATTAAATTAAACGGAAAGCGTTTAAAAACAAACTAAATCCAAAACGTTCGCATTGTTCAACTTTACTCTTTTCATTTCGGAAGAACTGGAAAGCCACGCTTTACTAAAAAAAGGTAATAAAAATGAAATAAGCAAACAACAACATAAAAAGGACAGAAGTGATGCACTTCTAGTGACAAGACGTGTCACATTTGATATTAGTTTTGCAATTCACATTTATCAATTCACATTCATTAATGACTAATGAAACACGGCGATCTTTCGTATATAGATTTTCCTAATATCCGTGGATCTGGAAATTACCAAATAGTGAAACAACTCCATGTAACCTATTTAAAATGTTATATACAATACGAATTCACCTTACTTTATAAATATAAACTTGTGCGTTATACAGTCAGAACGTTGTTTTTTTGTTTTCAAAAAAAAAAGATGTTGTTTTGACAAAACCATGCAAATAAAATGCACTTATAAGATTACCGACGTTCGGGGGCAGATAATCGACGTTCGGGGGCATTTAAAAATAAGCACTAAGGAACAAAGGAATTTTAATTTTTTTTTTGACAATTAGGAAAAATAAGACCTGTTTTATCAAGAAAAGTAAAAAGAGAAAGGTTTGTTATTTTTGTTATGGAGAATTTACTATTTAAAAAATCAGTCTTTTTTTAGAACTTTTAGCCGAATGCGTCGCAAGATTCCAGGTCTGTAAAATTATTTAACTTTAAAGAAATAGTTGCGTGTCTGTATTTTGTTTAAATAAAAAACGAAATAATTTCTTTCTGTATTTCGTTTCGTTTTATAAAAGTAGGTGTTTTTAATGTTTCTTTCTTTAACATGAAGTAAATTTTTGATATCGCCAGAAAATGATTAGACTCAAATCGTAAACGAAGTTACAAAAATGAAATTATTTTCTATAATTTCAAAGTAAGTGAAGATAAAATAAGGTTATAGTTCTTCGAGCTGTAATAGTATAACTGGAATTAATTAACTAATAGTTATTAATAGTTCTTCTCGTTTAGATGAAAAAGTTATCATGGGATAGTGTAGTGAATATTGGAGTATCTAGAGTCAGGAAATGGTTAGCCAATGTTTGAATGCGTTTTAAAACATGGTGAAGATAAAATTGGTATGTCTTTGTCTGTGAATCCGAGGATTGCGAGTTATGGATTAAAAAACTTCCAAATGCAAACTTTGTGTTTACAGATTATAAGCGAATTTGTGCTCAGCACTAGCCTAAAGATGCAGAATTAATTAAATTCAAAGGTGGTAGTTTTGTTCCAGTGCATCCTCCATCAGTCTTTAAAGGTATACCAGTGTCTTGTATTCCAATAGTGTCTAGAAAACTAGATGTCACTGGGTTAATGTGCTATGAAAGAATAGTTTACCTGATGAGTTCGAAAACTTCAAAAAAATGGATGCTATTCAATTTAATTCAATTGTAAAAAATTTGAAGTCAATGATATATAACTGTGAAGAAAAATTTTATTTTGTTGAAAAAGAAAAAAATATATCTTTATCATATGAACATGGTGGACCAGTACCTAAGTTTTCAATATATATAACTTTAGAAGATTCTGGAGATATTTATTTTCTTTTTTAAACAAAGGAATTATTAAATATTATTCTCAACTGGAGAATGCTGTTAATAATGAAACAGATTCTAAGCGAGCAAGTTATTTTAGTCACCAAAACCAATTAAATGACAAAATTTTGGATCAGTTCTCAAAGTTTTTTGTGATGAAACAGTTGCAGCATTATGTGTAAAAATTCCTGAAGCTAAAGATACTGCACTTTTTATTGAAATAGTTGTCAAGTGATGGCTTATTGTCAACAGTAAAGGTCTAGATATTAGATTAAACGATATTCAAAGAAAGCCTATTACTTCAGTCAATGGCAAATAGATTTCTTAGAGAACTACATTTCTTATTGCAAAAAACTTCTAAAAGATTAGCAAGCTGTGCCAAGTATTTTTTGAATTGCGGTGTATCTTATGTATTGCTAGGACATATGCAATCAGATACACTAGAAAAACAGTTTAGGAAATATCAGTAAGAGTCAGGTGGCACATCTGATAACTGTGCAAAATGTTATTCAAAAATTTAGAATTGAAAAACTGGAAAGTTGCTAGATGAGCAGGCAGATTTTACAATATTTCCTCCTGCTCACCACCACTGTAATAACTGTGAATTTGATCTGGAGTTTGATATGTCAATATGTGAAAATTGTGAGGTTCAGTTGCCAAATGAATGCAAACAAGGGCTTTTATATATTGCAGGTTTTATTGCTTACAAACTTCCAGAATTACATTCAATTTTAGAAGAAACAGATACCTTTGATATGTTTCAAAAATATGGAACTTTGATTAGTTCTTTAAACAGGGGAAGACTAAGAGAACCTTCTGACAATTTAGTCTACATTGTTACTTATTGTTTTTTTATATTTGAAGTGACACTTGTGAATAAAGTTTCACCATTGCTGTGCAAGAGAGGATTAATTGACATTTTTATTAACTGCTATAGTAAAGTTCAATTGCTTGTTCAAAGTGTTAAAAAAGTTTGATGCATTTTGGCAAACATTTTTTAAAACAATTATTGTAAAAAACACTCTGAAGATTTTGGGAAGGAATGTTTAATAAAACAAGCAAAACTTTCAACTTCAAAATAAAATACTTTGAATTAAAAAAGTCAAAATAATTTTAATAAAATAAAGTTAACATATTTGTTTGTTTTGATCAAAAAGATTATTATTTGTATCACAAGTGTTAAACAGCTAAAATAAACATATAGTTTATGAAAATGAGATTTAGTCGTTTTTAGCTAAACTCTTTAAATTTTTATTGCAATTAATAACCAACAATAGTGCACCATCATGTTGGTATTCCATCTTCCTTGATACCGGACTTCAAGCTCTTTCAAATCTTGGTGAAATCTTTCGCCTTGTTCTTCGCTAACGGCTCCTAGATTTTCTGGGAAGTAATCAATATTAGAATTTAAGAAATGAAGTTTAATGCTCATATTACAACCCATTACACCCAAATTGGAAATCATTTTGGCCACTATTTCTTTATAGTCGGAGCTTTTATTGTTCCCCAAAAATTTTGTCACCACTTCCTTAAATGACTGCCATGCTTGCAACTCGATATCATTAAGTTTTTCATCAAACTTTTCATCCGACATTAATTTCCTAATATCAGGGCCGACGAAAATTCCTTCTTTTATCTTAGCTTCTGATAAAGATGGAAAAACTGAATGCAGATATTTGAAGCCTTCCCCCTCTTTATTTAAAGCCTTCACAAATTGCTTCATTATACCCAATTTGATGTGCAATGGTGGCAGTAAAACTTTTTCTCTGGGAACCAAACTCTGTTTAAGTACGTTTTTGAATCCTGGGGTTAGTTCAGTTCTTGGAGTCCATTCCTTTTTGGTTCAATGATGTTGTTTATCCCGGCTATCCCACTCGCAAAGAAAGCACTGGTATTTTGTATAACCACCTTGTTGGCCTAGTAGCATGCTTATGATTTTCAAATCTCCACACAACATCCAACCGTGTTGCTCATAAGCTATATTAGTCAAAAACTTTTCCAAATTTTCATAACATTCCTTTAAATGGACAGAATGTGCAACAGGTAACGAGGCATATGTATTCCCATTATGCAGAAGAACTGCTTTCAAACTTCTTTTTGAGGAGTCAATAAACAATCTCCACTCGTTAGGATCGTATTCAATGTCATACATTTTCGCCAAGCCTGGAATATCTTTACAGAACACTAAATCTTCATCTTCAGCGAAGAATGGAAGAAAATCTTTTTCTCTGTGACGGTACCATGAAAATGAAGTACCAGGTGCCAGCATATTTCTTTCTTTTAATCGTGATCCGAGGAGTTCCGCTGCATCTTTGGGAAGATTCAAATCTCTTGTCAAGTCGTTTAAATGTGACTGTGAAAAGAGCTGATAAGCGTCAGAATCTCCATGAAAATCAGGATCAGATTGGTGTACATCCTTTTCCTCTATATCACAGTCAGAATTTTCAATTTGTAGAGCTGGAACCGGGGGCTGCACCATTTTTGAATCGCCAAATATTGCAGGCGTAACTGATGACACGTTTGGATAGTTTATGTCCCTTTTATTTTTTGAATTGTATCCAGTTATGTCAGAACAACAAAAGTAGCAATCTTTAACATGGTCTTTAGGCTCTCTCCATAGCACAGGCGAAACGATTTTGAAGCTATTTTTCTGTCCTTTTGACCACTTGCGAAGTTCTAATAAACAAGTCGTACAAATTTTATGAGGTGCCCAAGTTTTGTCTTGGTTACTTAAAACGAGTCCAAAATAACTTTTATAAATATTTTTTACAAAGTCTGTAATACTGTTTCGTTGTTTTATCACCATAAATTTCCCGCAAATATAGCAGAAACAATTAGGAGAGTTTAAACAACTTCGCGATGCCATTTTAAAGTTTATGTTGCAAGATGCGCACTTCAACTGTTAAATTTCTAAATCAGTGCGGGTACTTATACAAAAATCCTTTGGTTTATCTTAATTACACCCTTTTCTAATAATATTCACAACAATTAGTTAATATTACCGAATCATTATGTAATAATGAGCTCATTACTAAATTAAGCCAAAATGACCCGTTTTTGACATGTTTAATGCGAATTACTAATACTTATTATGTAGTCATTAACAAATTACTAATTGGCGTTAATTTCTATGTTCCCTTACACTAATTATATGAAATAAAAATTGAGCTGAAGTAAATTAATAACGTTTAAGACATTTCAAAAGGTAGGTGCTCAACTACTTTAAAGCAAAATCTTAAATATTCCATATCAAAAAATCCTGACGTGATGGATTTTTTTTATTATTTTTCTCGTAATCAGCACATCAGAAACTATAAAAAACGTTACTCAGATTTTAAAGAGGAAAACCATTGCAGGCGTAAAAAAGTCGGCCTTTGCTAATTTTACGGAAAATGAACTGTCGCGGCCTGTTTATGAAAGCCTTGAAATTACAGAATGAAAAATCTTATAAAAATAAGACCGAATGATAAAACACGGACGATCTCGAAAAATTTACTTAATAAGTCAAATAGAAGATCGCCGTGAAAGTAGTCAATGGCTTATTTAATATTTTACTCGGGAAAATTTTAATGAATTTTCCAAAAATAGCACCCTCTACCATGCTCCTTCCCTTCTGTCCAGGCCATAATAATGTTTGTTTTTTTTTTTTTTTAAAGCTGTGTTCTTGAGAGTCTCAAGAAAGAATCTAACTACAGTAGATGCTAGATATTAACAGCGTTTTTTTTGCTTAATTTATTAAGTTTGTTTTTAAAATTAATCTCTGAAATGGAATTGACAACATCACTTTCCAAACGATTCCAATTTTCAACATTACGGTTCGTGAAGAAATAATGCCTCGGCAAGAAGTTTGGAACATACTGCCTTCTCAACCTTTGATTTTATAAATAAGTTTTATAAATAAGTTAATCTTATTTTGAAAAAAAAATTTATTGCTCATTTCTCAGTTGCTGCAATCTTAGCAAACTTTGAGATTTTATCACAATTCTTGATTGAGAGTTTATTTGGTAAATCATCTTCAGGATAGAAAAAAACAAAAACATTTTATTTAAAATGTCACGGGAGAATGTTTTTTTTTTTTTTTTTTTTCATAAGCATACATAACAAGTCATGGTTTTACATCAAATGATAGACCGTTTGCAAATTATTTTAGCTGATAAAATGAAGACTCAAATCACAGATCATTTAATATTGCATTCGGGTCCTTAACAAAGGGTACCTTTTATACCAATTGTTCTCATGTTGCTCTGAGATTCGTGGGTTTTATTTTATATCTCTTTTTTAGTAGTTAAACAGATTCTGCAAGACCTGAATGAATTAAATTAATCTTAACCACCAATTTGGTGAGCTGATAGATTTTCAGCACAAATCATTGCTAAGGAACTTTTTAATTTGTAAACAGTACGTTCCCTAACTTTACTTCATTCAACTTCTAATAATTTTAAATCGATCAAAGGTTGTAACACTAGTAAGACCATCTTTAATTAAAGATGAATAAAGTAGTACAACTAGCTGAATCGTATCTTTGTGATTGTAGATATTTATTGAAAGTTATTTTGGGTGGAGGATAGATCTTTACTTAGTGAATGCTGAGATTATGTTAGCCTATCCAAATAATACAATTACCCTGAATCATGGGAGCTTAAAATACTTAGTAATCTAATGCATTATATCTTTCCTCTCTCAATTTGTGTAAACAAATTTAAATTGTATAATTTTTTTACACAATTATAAAAAGATTCAGTTTATGGTGAATATTAAAGTTCACTATAAACTATAGTTTGCTGCTCTGATCTTCTAAGTTTTATTTTCTTGCCACGGCTATAATAAAATAGCAAAACTTTACAAAATTTCAACTGCGTTTAACTGTATTTAATCGCATTTATCTGCATTTATGACCCACTTTAAGTGCTTTGTCAATATCTTTTTAAAATAGTGGTGTAATATTTTTTGTATTTGATTGAAGTTCTTATATACGTTTAAAGTTATTATTTAATCAGCTTTTATATATGACTTAAAAAGTTAATGGTATAATAGTTGAATTGCTATTTCATGGAGTAAAGAATACTAATAGCTTTCAAAATTTCTTGCTTATTTTTCTTGCTTAGCTTTTCTCTTAAAATTTCCATGTGTATAACATGTAATTACTGTCATCCCAGAAAACCTTACGAAAAAAGGTAATATATATGCATAGTATATTTCCAGTTTCGTACAAAAAGTTCGTCCGAGTGTTTCACCGCAATATTAAGGTATTGTACTATACCATTCGGTATTATATCATTCAGCATTCGTACCCATGGGGATGGGATAATTCCTCTATTTATGTGCAATCTCTAGTATTCAAGCCAAACTAGCAGTGCTGCAGTAAGAAACTAGCTAATTCTCATATTCACCTGTCTCTATTCACTTTATGTCATTTTGTAACCAAGACTGAAGTTTTCCCTTTTCTTACACTTTTTTTTACAGATCGAGCAAAAGTTATATGGCACATACACAAATCTTTAATATTTCTTATTTTCTCACCTTCAATTATCGTTTGACAGGCTCCTGTGTAAATTCCTTTTGGTTGGGTACCCCAAGCAGAGGCCTCTTTTAAATTGTTTTCGTAAAACTACAACATAAAAAATAAAGATTAAAATGTAAATTAAAAATCATATTAAATAAATTCAATTATTACATGTAACAAAGATGCAAAATCTTTTTATAATCTTTTTTTGTGCAAGTTGGTTGTTACAGAAGGGAGTGTTATTTGTTACAAAACTGTTACAAAAAGTTTTAATTTTCACGTTTTTGAATTATTTTTTGTATTTTTATTAAAGAGATCATACACGCTAAAAAAAGTGCAAACTTCGTCAAAAACAAACTGTCCATGCTAGAAAGATTTGTTTATATCAGTCAGTTTATATTTGCTACTTTTCGATATATCGAGAAATAGCAAATATAAACTGACTGACGTTATAGGAACTTATTGATATTGTTGTATTCATGCTTCTGTAGCTGATTGACATACCTCTTTTTTAATCAAATAAAAAAGTATTTTATCCGAATAATAATTATAATCATAACAAAATGGAGATGTATATTTTTCCTTTTTCATCAAAAGTAAATTACTTCTTTCATCGTTTATTTATTCAAAAAAAAAACATCTTAATCTTCCATTAGCAATACATAAAATCATACACGCGGAGCAAAACAGTTCCAAGACTACTAGATTCTTGGAAGCTCGACGAGGAGGTGGTAAATCAATCAAAATACACCTTATGACAAGTACTAACAACATTACGACAAGTTAGCATTAAAATTGCTGAATCGAATTCCGTTTAAATTAGTTAGTCACATTATAAATGTAGCACCAAACAAAATTACGAAACCGAAAAAAAAGTGTTAAAACTTAATATTGATGTAACTTTCTTGATTTCTTTGAAATGATTAATCTTAAATTATGGAATGCTGTATTTATCAATTTTAAAAATCTGTCTTAACAATTGCTTCAAAAGCAGGCCATACCCCTTATGCAAAACTTTTCATAAAAGTTAGAAATCTTTCTTAAGATGTAACATACTACCAGCTCGAGGGCTTTTTTGAAGGATTTATTTAAAAATTATTTAAAAAAAAGTTTTAAAGGAAGATTGGTGAATGCTTATTTTTCAAAGAGAATTCGCTACAAGTGTTTAAGTCTTGAACTTTGAAAGATTTAATACTTAGCTACAGCATGTATTGACTTTCATACAAACATTTGTAAAATTTTTAGCAACAAAACCTTTTGTACTCTTACGATCAAATTTTACCATATCTAAAGTCTTTGTAACAAAATGATAAACACAGATGTTGCGAACGTATGCTTTTAAAAGAAAAACATCTGGTTTTGCGCACAGAAAAAATTTCTTTAGGGGAAATTTTAACTTCTATGTTAATATAATCAAAAAAACAGCTCTTAAAATTTAAAACATTTTTTAGGCATTGCATTTTAGCTTTGTTCATTTTCCAATTTTTTTTGTTGTTTTTTTTTTTTTTTTTTTTTTTTTAAGTGATCATAAATTTATGTGTTGTTGTCTTTTGAAAAAACTTTTGGTTAAAATAAACAATAAGTAATCTGAAGTCAGGTTAATTTTTAAATGAAAATACTTTAAGGATCATTTTTTTTTTTTTTTTTTAAATTATATCTTAAAAAGCTTCAAAATTGAAAGCTTGAAAATAAGAATTAAAATGAACAAGATTTTGCTGATTTCGTTTTTTTTTCTTTTTAATTGTTTCTAATCGGCTGAATTTTTTTAACCTCGTTTATGCATTCGACTTTAAAATTAAAAATATTAAATTCAGTCATACAAAAAAAATTGAAGGCGCTTTACAGATCAAACATTAAAACGTGCAATATCAACATAAAGTTTTTTTTTTATATATTCAATTATACACATGTATAAATTATGTAGATAATATCATGAAATTTGGGTAATGTTTTCCCTTGAAAAATGTGTTGATGTTTGCTTTAGATTTTTTTAACAATAGAATTTAGTAATTGCGTTCCTTGCTTTGCTGCCCATAAAATATGTCATTGTTGACCGAGACTTCATTATCACTGTCATGCTTTAAAAGCCAGCGAAGTATTAATTTCTCAATACCCTGCTTCTGTTGAAGTTCACTTTTTAAAAATTATGAGTAAAAAAGTAACCATGGATGTAATAGCAACTGAAGAAAATATATCGTCTCGAGTTAAAAGAATTATAGACACAAATGGAAGAAAGCGACGCATATACAGTATAATACATCAGGATCCCAAACAAAGCACTCGTCGTTTTCGTGCAAATGATCGTGAAAGGCATCGCATGAATTCTCTTAACGGAGCCCTTCAAACATTAAAAAGATGTGTTCCTTTGTATCATGGAAAACGAAGAGTAACGAAGCTACAAATTTTACAGTTCGCTTGTCATTATATAAATGATCTTTCAGATATTTTGTGCAACCCAAGCTCAGCTTTACACGATACGTTCGAAGAGAGCCGTAACTCTCAGATAAATTCATTAATAAATATAATGGATGTACGAGGAGCAGATGATATGGAGTTCTATCCGACAACAACTTCACTTTCAAATCTATCCATGATGGAAAGAATGGACTACATAGCGTGTCACAGCAATAACATGTTTTCTGATGTAAATATGTTTCCAGTATCTCACCTTTATCCTTTAGTAAATATTTCTCAATGTTCCGTCAGCAATCCTCTTTTTCAGATGTAATCGATTGAGTGTCAGCAGTTTTGTAAACAATTATTTAAATTAATTAAAATATCTGCAAGTTTTTATATTTGAACATTTTATAATTTTTAATAACTTTTGTAAATCAACTTAGCTTGTACTGTAAGACCAGTGATGTTATTGCGGCAAGGGTAGGCGACGCTTGTGATACTTTGGGGTAAAAGGGCCTCAAAATATGGGTATATATATATATTTGGGGTAAAAGGGCCACAAGAGGGCAACAAAACTCAAGAGCCACATAATACAAGCGCATTCCCATTTTTCAAATAAAAAAATGTTTTTTTTTTCACTTGAAATTTTCATCATTAAATTTACGTTATATTTTTTCGTTCTAAGTTTAACGTTTACAATATATATATATATATATATATATATATATATATATATATATATATATATATATATATATATATATATATAATTGATATTCTAATTGATATTTTAATTGATTTATTATTATTCACAATAAAGTTTTATTTTCGGATACTTATCTCTCAACTGTATTTGAATTAACCCTTCTCGGGTCAAAATGACCCGCCACAGTGTTAAAACCCAAAAAAAATCCATTAAATGCCATTTTTTACTTGAAATTTTATAACTTTTTTTAGATTGGCCCCAACAGTAGAAAAAGTGAAATGTTGCTTTTATTCAGATTTCCATGTCAACTGTACAAAAAAGGTACAAAGATATAGAATGTGGGACAACAGGAGGTTTAACAAAAAATGGCAACATCTCATAGAAATAACTTTTAGAAACAAAACTTTTTCTATACTTTCTGCTAAGAACTTTAACCAAAATGTTTTTGACGCGACTTCACAATGAGTAATTAGAAACCTCAGAAACATATAAAACAGATCGGCGCTCTTTGAATAGGAAGGAAGATCTGCATGTCGAGTTTTTTTCAGGCAATAGTTTTCATATGATCAGTAAAATCTTGAGTTGTTCCTGATTCATCAATGTTTATATTAAGAATATTGAAAACGATATTTCACGAACATCAATGCTAACTTGAGGCTTCTAATCTCAAGTATCTAACTTCTAATCTCAAGTATCTAACGCATTACTTTTGATCTTATGTCTAAATATCAGACTTAAACATCGAGTACAACATATTCTTTAGAAGAAAGCAAAAAATATTGCACTTTAACATGGAGTATAAAGTATTCTTTGGAAGAAGGCAGAATTGTTACACTTTGTGTTTGCTAAGCATCTCCTTCTTTTGCAGCTGGTTCGGTCATAATGATTTATGCAACTTAAGGGTCATTATATGTAGAACCCATGTAGGAACATAACCTTGAAGAATAAAAGTTATTAAACATATTAAGCTAGAATCTGGAATTAATATGTGCACATATAGAGACACCAATCTTACTGTAAATGTTAACTAGAGAGAATGATTAAGGAGGCCAATTTTTCACCGATGTAATAATCATATAAAAATCTCTGGTCACTGCTCAAATCATCTAAAGTTTCTTTTTTTCTTACCATATCAAATTTTAGAGACTTTACAACACAAATCTACAGAGAAAGAACATGTAATTGTGGCTAAAGAACTTCAAGCATAAGAGCATTTCCTAATGCAGCTCATACTGAACTACTCATACCGTTTCTAATTAACTTTATTGCAAACTTTGGAAACTTTCTGAAAGTTCTCTCTCAGGATCTTATATTTTAAAGTAAAGCTAAAATATAGAAAAGTTTTTTACTCATTGAAAATCGTGTTTATGAAAATAATTATATATAAAAACAAAGTTCATTACACATAATTTAACATGGTAAATTGAATTTTATATATTCCTTTTTTTACATTTTTTTAATTGTCAGCTATAATTTAACTATTAATTTAGAGATTATTTTAAAGTATACTTTCATTATTTACATTTTACTGTAATATCTTTTAAAAACATCTCAGTAAAATGTTGTATAAATAATGCAGAATAAAAACGAAACAAGAGAAAGTTTAGTTCAATTAGCTCATTCGAGCTGAAAGATTCTGGATCAGATTCTGATAACAGCTAATTAATGTATAATTCGTCCTGTTGTTGAGATGTTCTACATCATCGATAATCAACCTAATAGTTCTTTGCAGTTTCCATTAAGGTCCGATCAAACTCAACTGAGCCAAGTTGAAACCTTCCCTTTGAAACCTTCCCTTTTTTCTCTGGTCTTTTAAATATACTGTCTTTAATAGGATTTTATAGATTGATTATTGATAAGTATTGAGGAATTGAATAAAAATCTAACTATTAATTTTAAATAATTTGGATTATTGGACTGGGACTTCAACCAAACTTGAATTTCGTGCAGTTACGTGTCTTGTTTGAAATTTTTTTTTTTTGGTTATGACGTGACTAAGCAGAAAGTTGCCCGTTAACAATAAACAATTTCAATCAATATCAATCAATCAATCAATATATATATTTCGTGTTAAGGATGTTACAAAAAAAACACAGGTCATTGCAAATAGTAATTCACTAATAAAACGCAATGACCTAAATAGTATAAAGAAAAGATAAGAGAAAAACATAAGAAATAAACTAGTCACATAGTAAAAATAGAACTTTACAAAAATTTATAAGTAACACTTATAAAACAGACTTTTAAAAGAATTAAAATATAGGTCAAATAGTTATTACAATGTATTCACATATACATTCATATATACGCATATACACAAATAAGAAATTATAAAATGTACATAAACATAAAGAAAAAAGTTATAGAGGTTAAGAATAAAGTTAAGCGTAACTTTTTAGATAAAAATGATGGAGTGACTTTAAGAACAGATTCTTGGATCTAAGGATAAAATCTGTTTTTAGGGTGTACGGAAGGGTGTTCCAAGATAGGATACACTGATATGTAATGGAATTTATTCCATGTTTAGTTGTCTGTTTTTGTGGGATGGTTAAGTTGTTAAAAGTGACTGATCTTAGGTTATGCCCACACGTTGTCCTACTGTCAAAGTAGTTAAGAAATATGGAAGGAAGAAGACCGTGTTGTTGATCCCAGACAAATAAACAATTTAGAAACTGGATTAAATCATAGAAACGAAGAACTTTGGATGTAAGATACAGGATGTCAGTAGGGAAGTCTCTTGGACAGAAATGAATTATTCGTATTGCTCTATTTTGAAGCGAAACGATTTTAGACAGACGGACGGTTTTAGATTGTCCCCAAACTTGGCATGCATACTGTAAATGTGAACCAAAAATTTAGTGATATACACTCTTAAAAAAGTTCAGGCAAACTCTGTCCGGAATGGTTCAGGTCGACAGATTTACCTGAACATTCAGGCAATTTACCGTATCGGTTCAGGTATTTTAGCAAACTAGCTGAACACTTAGTGTAAAACTCCTGAAATGTTCAGGCAAAAGAAGTTGCGTGAACTTTTCTACAGGTATAGCAGTCTAAAGTTAATCCCGTCAATAAATACTCCCGGAGTATTTATTTCCTAGGAAATATGTTCTCCGGGAGTATTTTTATCCTAGGAAATAATTACTCACGGGAGTAATTATTTCCTGGGATAAAAATACTCCCCCAGGATATAAGTACTCCCCTAAAGTTGAATTTTGAAATATATAAATATAACACTGAATTTGAGGTGGCGCGTCGCATCTCTCTGATGCGTACTGATTAAATAATTTTAAGCGTAACAACATTGTTTAAAAAACAGATAGTTTTTACAGTATTTTTACATTGAAAAGAGGTTGCATCTTTTATTATTTTACTTCCTTTAAAGTTTTCAAAAATATTATAAAAATACCGTGGCACCTCCAAATTTTATCAAGAGGATATTTTTTCTTTCTACTTGTACCGTTTTTTTTGGTAATCGGCTTTAATCGGCATTTTATTGGGTTTCCCATGGTTAATTTTTTATTTTTATTTTAAACAGTTATATCTTGTAGTATTTAGAATCCTTATGATTCCTTGGGGTTATCATGAGAAAATCCCTTATTAAAAATTTCTTCCTAATTTTTCTTTTCTAAAAAAATGCTAATACTGGAACCCAGCACTATTTTTGGCCTGCGGTTTTGGTACAAAAAAATACTTAATAGATAAAAGTAATTATTTACAGTTTATAAAGTTTTACAGTTGTAATTATTGTGTTTGAATACAATATTTATAAACAAAAAAAATTCTTTTGAGGAAAAGGTAAAAGATGCTGAGACTTTGAACATGATAACAAGTGTCCCCGCATTTTCAATACATCAAAGTTCGTTTCCATAGGTGATTTACCTGCTAATAATTCGGCTGCAAAGGCAACAGCAAACAATCCACAATTAAAATCATCTGTTTGTTTTTGTACAGGCAGAAAAGTTATAAGTAAGTCTTCATTACTATTAACATTGTTTTTATATAAAGACTGAACACATTTCAAAGAAACAGGATTCAGTGAATCATAAAGACTATCACAAATATTGACTCTTCCATTAGAACAAAATGTAAGAAACCAATGGCATGAACCATTATGCATAAGTTGAATATGTTCAGTATTGACTGGCTGGTATGGATTATTTGAACATTTTTGAGAATTTAGTACAGATTGGAATTCTGCATTTGGTCCTAGCTGTTTACAAATAAGCATTTGGGCAGCATCCATGATGTTGTCATTTAGCCACGAATTATGAGACAACAAAATCTGTTTATCTTCATTTTTAAGATGATAAAGATTTGGAAAATTTAACCATAGTTTTTGAGGTTTTAAAGCCTTTTTTGAGTCAACTGAATTGATTATTTGATGTGATTTCCAAAATGTTTGTTCAACTGTAAACCATGAATGTTTTTCTGCACAAATGATAATCCATGCAGATTTCCATTTTTCATTATTGACAATATTGTTCAAGCAAGCTGCAACTCCACTAAAAGATCCAAATATTTTTAATAACTTTTGAATACTTACTTTTATTCTATTGTTCCGTTGCATTAAACTTGAGAGTTCGTGATCTTGAAATTTAAGGAAAATACGCGGAAGAAGAAACTTTTTTTTTTGTTGCAAAATGTTTTTAAATCTCTTACAGGTATGATACAACGATTGATATGTTTCCGTAACAATAATGGATGTTTTCACTGCACTAATCAATATCATTTCAACAACTTCGTCAGGTAACATGCACCATAAACTTGTAACTTTTTCTTCAGTTTCAACACAAGAACTCAACATATCATTATATAATGACTTTTTATTTTTATCAATGTATGGCTTAAGTAAAGTAACGTTGTATTTTTTCTTTAGAGTAGTATTTTTTGGGTTAACCAAAGTGCACAAGTTGTTTTTAGAAATTGAATGTACTGTATATGGACCAAGCCATTTAAATGAAAATTTTCCTCCTTTTCTATCTATCCTTTTTTGATTTTTTAAAAGAACTTTATCATTAATTCCAATCAAATGAGGTGCTTGATGGCGTTTATTATAATCTTTCTGCTGTTTATTTTGAGCAGTTTGAATGTTTTTGAATGCGGTATGGTAAACTTTTTCTCGTAAAGAAATAAAAGAAGTAAGAACTGCATCAAAAGTTTCTCTGTCAAAACTTTCAATGTCATGCTTTTTAATATCAACCATTCCGTATTTAACATCTACAGGTAAAGTGGGTTCTCGATTATATAATAGAAAAAATGGTGAATATTTTGTTGAAGTGTACTTGCTAACACGATGTGCAAATAAAATTCCTTCAATAATGTAGGGCCATTCTACAGCTTTTTCATCAAGAACTTTAACTAATGCTTCTTTTATAGTTCTATTCCGACGCTCACATAAGCCATTAGATTGGGGATGGTAAGCAGAAGTTACCCTTTGCTCAGTTCCTGTCATTGCATGCAATTTTTCGCTGACTTCATTTACAAACTCTCTTCCTTGATCATTAATTTGTATTTTAATGCACCCGTGTCGACAGGTTACTTCATATAAAAAGAGTGCAATTGAATCAGCAGTTTTGTTTTTAAGAGGTTTAGCTTCTGACCATTTTGTGAAATAGTCTATACAGACAACTAAATGTTTAAAACCATCAACCTCTGGCAAATTACAAACATCAATTCCAACTTGTTCCATTGCTTTACTTACAATTGGAATGGAATGCAGTTCTGTTGAAGAACTTATTATTCTACCATGTTTTTGACATTGATCACACTTTTGAATAAACTTTTCTACGTCGAATTTAATATTGTGCCAGTAAAACCTGCTAAAGATTTTGTGATGAGTTGCATCTCTTCCACGGTGCGAGGCCATTGCTTCTGCTTTGGAATTTTCACTAAGACCAAAATGAATGTCAGATATTATCTTTTGCTGTTGATCTTTACAAGCAACGACTAACTTTTTGCTACGGTATAGTAATTGTCCAGATAAAATGCTAAAATTTTTGCAAGCTTTTCGAAAATTAGATTTCTTTCCTTTATCAGCTTTAATTTCTAGAGGATAAACTTTTTCTTTAAGGTACTTTTCAATTGCAACAAAATCAACATGTCTCGCCATTTTTTATTTTAAGTGTGTGTAAAATTTACTTTCGATATTGAAGGAACAATTTTACGACAAGCGATGCATCGCAATGTCTTCAAATCCTTTTTCAGCCTTGATATACTACTAAGTTCACTTGGTTTTTAATAAGTTTAAGAACTTAACTATAACATAATACTGCTCAATTTACCACAAAACAGAATTTACAAATGTAAAATCAATTGTCATTAAAAGATTGCTTTTCGAATTTAATTTAAATGGTAATAAGTACTCTCATTGGGAGTACTTATTTACTAAAGGGAGTATTTATTTACTAGCTTAAAATGACTGGGGGAGTACTTTTTGACTAGGAAATAAGTACTCCGGGAGTATTTTTTTACAGGGAGTTATTTTAAGCTGCTACACCGGAACGTTCAGGTGTTTTACTGGAAACATCAAGTAAATCGCCTGAAAATATGAAATTATTTTTCCGCGCCAACAGCAATCGCCATTAAAGCTTCTAGAGGTCGCATGTGCTTGCTTTCTCTTATTTTAAAATTTTTTATTAAAAATGAGCATAAAAAAGTTGTCAGAGTCAAAGTTGGCAGAATACTTATTATAAAAAGGAATATCTATAGATGCTACAGAAAAGCTTAAAAGTAAGCTATCTTTTCATATTTTTTGCGAACGTACTTAAAAGAGATGTGTATATAGTAAATTTACGTATTTATATATGTATATTTACATATATATATATTACATTTACATACATATAAATGTATATATTTTTTGCCAACGTACGTAAAAGAGATGTATATATAATAAACACATCTCTTTTACGTACGTTCGCAAAAAATATACACACATATATGTATGTAAATGTAATATATACATATGTAAATATACACATGTATATATACACAATGTATATACACTAGGGTGGTCCAAAATTATAAACTATTGAAATTCATTTCTCCACAAGGCTGCCTTTGTTTCTATTAATATTTGCAATATTGTAGCCAAATTTGAAGTAAATCTGATAATATTTAGGGGTTGCTATAAATTTTGACTTTTTGAACACTATGATAAAAAATCAAAAAAATTAAGTTTTCTAAGATGCATCTTGTATGAATTACAAGATGCATCTTTTTAATTACGAGTTACATGCAAAACCTATATGACAAAAAAATATTTAAAAATTACAAGATGATCTTGTAACTTTTAAATATTTTTTTTGTCATATAGGTTTGGCTAAAGTATTCTTAGGTTTTGCTAAAGTAAAATTAAAGAAAATGATTTTACAAGCAGTCTTATACTATATTCTTATCTTAGTTTCAGTAGGATTTCTGTTGCAATTTCCCAGAGTCAAATGATTTTTTGGCTCATTGGGAGCAAATAACGCCACATGTTATTTCTTGGTCAAGGCAAAAGAAAAATTTAATGATGAAGCAGATTCTAGCTGAGCTTAATATGCAAGACAACACTTCTATAGGTATCTTAGTGTTATAAAACAATATGGCAGGGTATATTTAATATGTAAAATCATTATAAAATTTTATAAATTAATAAAATGATTTCACTAACAAATTTGTTTTTTTAAAACAGGAATTGAAATGGATTTTGCATTCTTATTACTCCCCTTTATAATTAAAGTGCCATCAAAGAATAAAAGTTGTGCATCAGCTGCTGAAGTTGCAGAACATTTCATTCAATTTTATCCGGTATATTGGAATAATAGATTTCTAATAGGTATAAATTTATTCATATATGCATAAATTCTTCTAATAGATATAAATATATGTTCTAAATGTTATAATAATGCTATAAATTATACATGTTATAATAATATGTTATAAGTTATACATATATGTCAAATTATTCTAATAGATATAAATTTATACATATACGCTTTTCTGTATAGCAATGTTAATAACATGTAAAGTTATTAAATATATTATTGTGCATATTACTACAAACTTAATATTATACCTAATAAATTAAGTATAATATTAAGTTTGTAGTAATATGCACAATAGTATATATTTAATAACTTTACATGTTATTAACATTGCTATACAAAAAAATGCCCCGTTGAGAGTCGGACTATCAAAGGAAGGGGAATGCATAAATATTCTGACTTAAGATTATTCCGAGTTAAGTGAAGTTCTCGGTAAACTGTGATACCAGTATCTTGGTATATATACAGATTTTCAATCCTCCTTTTACTCTCTCTCTCTCTCTCTCTCTCTTTATCTCTCTCTCTATACATACATATATGTAGAGAAAATTCAAGGGGAATTGAAAATCTGTCCGACTTATCCAGGGTCCGAGTTAACAGGATTCTACTGTATGTTTAGTTATTAAATATAGTAAATATAGTATTAGTTCTAAGTTGTATGTGCTGATATTTATATTTATTATGTATTAAAATTACATTTTTTAAATGACTTATTTTAATTTCCTTACTGCGTCTAAATAGGCATCAACTCTGATGGAAGTTGTGATTCAAAGTCTTACTCACAAGCATCCTTTAGTCATAGCTTTGGGTACTCATTGCTTTGTCGAACAATTATTTATTGTTACAGAGTGTCAAGCTATTCCTGTCAACAGATGTATATCTTATGCTGAGGACATTATAATTAAAGTTTATTTTTTAATAAACATGGAGTATGCGGAACAATGTAGCCATATATTGTACTTTTTGCAACATACTGCGTTAGGTTACCAAGATGAAACGCATCTATAGAGAGGAGCCAGTGACTTGTCGCTTTATCTTAGACAAAAAAGACTTAATTAATTTTAATATGCTGAAACATTTATATTTTAATAACTATTTCCTATATTGCTTTGTTAAGCGTAAATTTGTAATAATTATAAAATTAAATATATTGACTTTCTGAAAATCAAATATCGTTTTTACGTCTAAACCGAGTTCATTTAAATTCACACTTTGGCATTTTACTGAATATTTAATATCTTCAGGCCTACTAAAAACTAATATCGAATTTATGCCTAAACCAAGATAGTTTATAATCGCGATTTGGATTTTTACTGAATATTTACTCTTTTCAGGCAAAATACCTGAACTACTTCGTGCCGTATGGAACCAGACGAACATTCAGGTAAAATACCTGAACCTGAACTGGTTCAGGTTCAGGCATAATACCGGAACCGAAAAAGTTCAGGTTCAGGTAAAAATCCTGAACCAGTTCAGGTTCAGGTATTTTACCTGAATGTTCGTCTGGTTCCATACGGCACGAAGTAGTTCAGGAATTTTGCCTGAAATTTCCGTCATTTTACCGGAACTTTTTTAAGAGTGTATAGATAGTAATGTTTCAAAATTAACGTAGTGTCGAATTTTTGCTAACATGCCGTTGGCACGGTTTAATTTGAGAGTAAGGTTATTTATATGTGTTTTAAATGAAAGTTTCTCGTCTATCACAACACCAAGATAAGTTATGTAACTAGACAAAGGCAGCTTTTGGCCACTTATTCTAAAGTTCAAGCATTTTGGAAGATTCTTGTTAGCTTTTTTTAGAAAAGTTAGTATACTGCGTCTTAAATATTACTATTTCTGTTTTTTTAGTATTCAATGAGATTTTGTTTGCTCTTAGCCATTGAACAAGACTGGCCATATCCTCATTAATATACTTATTTAGTTTTTTGAGGGAGTTTGTCGTTAATTGAAGATTTGTATCATCAGCAAAATGATACGTGTTTGAATGTTTGATAGAAAGATTAAGATCATTGATGTAAATAATAAAGAGAAGAGGACCTAATATGGATCCCTGAGGAATACCAATGCAAACGCTTTTGATGTCTGTGAAGGTGCCATTTAAAGTAACAAACTGTTGACGATTGGAAAGGTATGATTTAAACCATTGCAACGGGATGCCGCGTACACCATAATAGTTAAGCTTTGATAGGAGAATGCCATGGTCTACGGTGTCAAAAGCTTTTTGTAAATCAATAAAAACCCCACAGGCAAAGTTTCCATTATCAAGAGCAACTCTTATACTTTCTGTAATTTCGATAAGAGCGTGAGCAGTAGAATGCTTTTTACGAAAGCCAAACTGGTGTTTATAAAAACATTGATTTTGGTTTAGGAAGTCGTATAATTTATTATGCATAACTTTTTCAAAAATTTTTGCTTAAATTAGAAAGAAGAGAGATCGGACGATAGTTGGTGCAGTCAACCGTTGATCCTTTTTTGTGGACTGGAATAACTTGGGCCAGCTTGAAGACATCAGGAAATATTCCTTTGCAAAATGAGTTATTTAAGATGATACTTAGTGGTTTGCATAGTTTTTTTGACACCAGTTTAAAAAGTTTTGTTGGAAGGCTGTTCGGTCCAACACTTTTACCTTCAATGATCGTGGAATTTATATAGTCGAGGGTTTCCTCTTCAGTTATTGGTTGCACATAAAAAGAGTTGCTATTAGGATTGGTCAGATACTTTTGAAAGTTGAATTTAGACTTCGGAATTCCATTGGATAATTTTGAAGCAATCGTAGTAAAGAAATTGTTGAAATGGTTAGAGATAGCTTTAGGATTAGTTTCGCATTTGTTGTTGATCAGTATGCTTGTTGGGGAGTAACTTTTATTTGGCTTTACATTTATCAACTCTTTTATACCTTTCCACGTGTTTTTTAATTTTTTTAGATTGTGACTGAAAAAGTTTGTGTAACATTCCTTTTTGCTAAACTTTATAAGATTGCTTATATACTATTACGATATTGTTTAAACTTTACAAAAAGTATTTTTCTTTCTACAGTCTTTTGATTTTAAATATTTTTTATGAAGTTTATTTTTAATTGTTATTGACTTGAGAAAGCCTTTCGTTATCTAAGGTTTATTATCACTAGTTACTTGATCTTTTGTCAATTTTTTGTAAGGGGCATGTTTGTTCAAAATACAATCAAAAGTTTCGATTAATTTTTTAATGGAATAATTGACATCATTTTCTTCTTTTGTAAAGTCATCCCATTCAACATTTGAAATATCTTGGATAAATTCATCTTTTTTAAAGTTTTTAAAGCACCTCCTAAAAATAGGTTCAGGTGAAGTTTGCGTTTTGGAATGCGGCATTATTATAAACTGAGCAAGATGATCAGATATTGAAGCGGTAAGATTGCCTGAGATTATATCAGAAGAATAAAAATTTAAAAAAATATTATCAATTACCGTTTCAGAATGAGTGGTTATGCGTGTAGGCTGTATAATAAAAGGAAAAAGAGAATTTGAAACCATTGATTCTAAAAATGTGAAACTTCATTGGATGTATTGTATTTGAGCAAGTCTAAGTTAAAATCTCCCATTAACATAAACTTCGTTTTGTCTAAGCTAATTTTCTCAAGAATAGAATTTAGATAATGATCGACAAATTCAGATGGACACATTGTTGGATGACGATATAAACAACCAACTATTAAGTTGCTTTTTTTAGCATTTATTACTTCAATAAATATAGATTCAAGTTGTTTACTTTTAACCAGGATCAAGTCAGTTCTAACTTTTAAGTTTAAACTAGACTTAATATACATCAAAGCACCACCCTTTTTTAGCTTTAGTTGGCGTGTGAACGGTTACATATCCGTCTAAATTAACATTAGTTATAGACACATCATTATCATGCAGGTTAGATTCCGTTATTCCAATAATATCAGGCATATTATTAAAAGGTGCTAATAGTATTTTAAAATCGTCATTATGATATGGTAGAGAAGATATATTTATATGGAGATAACTTACGGAATTTCGGGATAACTCATTGTACCCAGGAACATCTACGTATTTGCAGTTGATTGAAGTATAAGATGAGTCATTGAGGTCCCCAAAAAGGTTTTTCAAATTTGGATTATCAGATAGATTTTTAACGTGGTTAAATTTCAGTGACTTTCCTGCAAGTGTGGTAGATAATTCAAGATCAGAAATATTAGAGAAAGGAAGAAATGTTTTTGTACAGATTAGGCAGTACCAAGTATTTAAAGTTTTGATTTTTTCGTATGTCAGTTTGTCAACTCAATTACATTTTCTGTGTATCCACTTGTCACATAGATCACATTGGATAGCTGATTGATATTTAGCTACCGCTTTAAAGCATATACCACAAGATTGTTTCACTGCCATCATTAAAAGTTACAGAAAAAAGATGGTTAAAAAAAGAAATAAAAAAATAATGATAATAAAATAAATAATAATAATAAATAAATTTAAAAAAATAAATATATAAATAACAAAAAAAAAAAAAAAAAAAAAAAAAAAATCTAAGTGAAAAAATCTAAGTGAGTTGCATAAAAAAGAAAATCAAGAAAAAAAGTACACTGTAAGAAACATTTAATTTATACATAATATTGCTTATATGCAAATGTTTAGATTCTATAACTCCACTGTAATTTTGCATGCAATATGAAAACTCAATAAAGAAAATTCTGTAATAATGTCTAAAATCTTATAACATCAAAGTAATATACAGTAAAGTTTAAATTAAATAAAAAAACCTTTACAATAATCAGAGACAGGTCCGTAAATGTTGTACAAAAACAAACAAGTTGTACAAAACGAAACAAATTGGAAAATAAAGTTAAAACTATTACATGTAATAGTTCATAATAGTTTCATAAATAAAACTATTATTAACAAATTGATACAAATTTTCTGCTACAAATTGAACTATTACAACTATTATATTCCTAAGTTAAAAGTATTTTTCTATTTATGTATATTTATTACTCCTACGTTAAGAAGTTTATTTACCGTTAAGACCTATTTTCAAAAATTAAATCAAGAAATCGCCTAGTAGCACAAAATATAATAAAATTTAGAAATATTGCAAATATTCAAATATGAGTTTATTCGAATTTAGTGACAAAAAAAACATAAATTAATTATAAAGATTAACAACAAAAACATACAAAAAACAAAAGTCATAAATGTCAGTGCAAAAGCCGGTTGCCCCATTTGCTGACAACATTTGGCACTTTTCCTTTACCACCAAGAGCACTTAGGCACTTTTCCTTTAAAACCAAGAGCACTAGCACTTAGGCACTAGACAAAATTGAAATGTATTGGTCAATCCTTTTGGGAATTCAATGCTGAATATCCAAAATGCTGCAAACCATGCTTGAAAAGCCTTGGAAAATGTGCAAATAGTTTTAGGAAACAAAACTTCCTTATCGACTGATATATTCCACTCGTCGTCTTGTGGCAATATGACTGGACTGAGTGGTATTTCCTGTATAAATAAAGAAATAAACACAATAATTCATTTAATCAAAAAAACAAACCTGAAACAACTTAAAATCCCTCTAATACAAAGCTCTTAAAACCATTCAATTTTAAAATTTCTTAATTGATAACACTTCAATATAATAGAAATTATTGCAAAATTCTCACCTAAAGGACATCATCAGTTTTTTAAATTGTGTCCTTAGTATGAGAGTATTTACATGGACTTAAAATATTCAATAAATTATTTCCTCAAACCAGTAAATTTTTGCATTTCCTTAGATCTCCTTCTTAATATTTATTATTACTTCTCAGATCTTCTTGTTATTAAATATATATTAGTTTATACAGTTAAATATATAATAAATATATTAGTTTTTATAGTTTAATATATAATAAATAAATTAGTTTTTATGGTTAAATATGTAATAAACATAATAATTCAAAATGGACTATAAACAATAGGCTATAAAAAAATATGATCAAGTGCAATTTTCTAAATAATGTACAATGTATCAATAAACATCCTACCTGCTTTGGTAAGGGAAAAAACAATTCTTCCTTCTCCCCAAATAATGAGGGTAAGAGCAATGTAACAAACATCACCATCCAATCTAAAATTATTTATATCTTTAATTGTAAATACATGCATAACAATACATTTGATAAAACTAGTAAATATAAAATAGCAGTATTAGCATACATGTGTAATGTATTAAAAAATGATCAAATGTTTTTGAGTTAATCAATATTTGCTAGAGTTACTAAACTCATGTAATTTATTGCCTTCTATGACTAGTCTTTATTGTTGTTTGAAATAAAATAAAAATAAATAAAAATTACCCTGTCGTTTACCTTTGTCCAAAGTTTCTTCTAAATGTTTGTTTATCATTCTTGAATATTCACAATACTTTTTGCATCTTTTGGCTGCTTCTTTGATTACTGCATCATAAAGGGATAGAAACTTCATTTCTAATTTGGTTACGTCTACACCATATAGCAAAATCACATCTGCTGTAAACTTTAATTTATAAAAGTCATCTACATTATGATATTACATTAGAAATAAGCCTATACTTTATAATTCAAATGTTCATAAGGTAATTTTTAAATAGTCTTTCATAACTGTCAAAAGAAAGTCAACGGAAATATTGAAAAAAATAAGTACATTTCATAAAAGAACAATAGCTCTTCATATAATCTTACAAAAGTATTTAGTCGTAAACACGGAAATTCTTCCAGAACTTCTGCAGCTGTGTGTGCATGGCAGAAAAGTTATCTGTACCCACAAGTTCTTTTCATTTTATCTTTGATCATATCAAAGGTTGGTGTATGTTTTTTCATTTCTTTTTTAAAGCATCTTGATGTTTTTTTATGCTTATGTGATCCTCACCTTGTACCACATTAGCCAACTAATAAAAAGAAGTTATAGTTACAACTGCACATATAGAAGTATATTATCTTACATCAATCAGCTGCAACTTGTGAGCAGTAACAAAAATATACATTTTTGACTTTTAAATAACACCATATTACAATAATTTTATGAGGTTATAGCAAGTAATATCTATATACATTATTACATACCTTAATTTAAGCTGTTTTTGAGAGGGTGCTGTTGTCAGATTGATCAATTTCAACTTGATCTTCTTTTCGTTTTCTTCCTGAAACACCAGGCCTTCCAAATTTTTCTCTTGTTACAGCAATTGAATTTTCACTACAAAGAGGTTGTCTGTATTTTTTAAATTTCCTTCAAAGAGCTACTCTAATAGCATTCTAATTCTTTGAAAAACTATTCTAATAGTATTCTAAACTCAAAATACCCATTTAAAATATGAAATAGACAATAAATTAAATTCTAAAATATAATTTTCTTATAAAATAGATGATGACAAGTAAAAGTATAATCAATAATATATAAAATGCTAATTGCATTACACTACTTCCATCATAATCAGCCAAAAAAGGATATTTTAATGTGCTAAGCTATATTTTTGCTGCTAAGCTAACAGCAAAATATATTCTTCTGGTTGAATACCTGTATAAACAGTTTGTGATAAAACATTACAAAATAATTAACACTAATATTATAATATAAATGTAACAAAGTAAAGAACAAACTATTTTAAAAATTAAAAATCAATGTAATAGAAATTGAGAAATGGCAAACTCAGAGTCAGCAAAGTATAAGACAAGAACAATAATTTTCAACTTACAAAATGTCACGTCTTTTTAAGTCATCAAATAGTGTATCAATTAAGAGCACTTTGCTTTTTGAGCCTAAACCAAATCTAGCCTTGTCTTGACATTGTAGCTTAGCTATAACATTATCCGGAAAATGTGGCAACTGATATACAAAAGGACATTCTTGCACCTGGCTAAATAAATAAAATAAACTATCACAGATATACAGCAAACCAGAATAATTTCCTTAAATTACTCTGATTTGAAATATCTCATTCAACTGTAATTTAATATGGGTAAAAATATAATTTATAATAAAATTCATCATTAAATGCATAATAGTTCTTAAACACAAGTATTATACAAACATTAAAGTATTAAAGTTAATTAAAAGAATGCAAATTCTCTCTTAAATTCAAATCAATGATAGAGAGTTATTATTTTAAAAAAATATATATATAAATTAAAAATACTATAACAAACCTATGTACACATTCTGCTTCTTCGATTTCTGAAAAACTACCACTATTTGTTGTTTCGCCCTTTTCATTATTTACACTAATAACACTTGATACAACTGCAGTATAGGTAAATTTAGAATTATCTAATGTTGCTGAAACAGATTGTTTTGTTGTTTTCAAAAGACAAATAAATCTTCTCCGATCTTTTATTAAAGATAAAAGCTCTGTTAGCATTTGCTCTGTAAGGTCACATAAATAGTCACTGGTTAATTCATGCCCTATTGTAAATAAACAATAAGAACAATAATTTTACTAAACATACATAATTTTCAAACAAACAAACCACGTAAAAAAGAGGCTGATTTTCATGTAACAAGATAAGATGTCGCAAATACTTTCCAAATAAAAAATAGTTATTGCCACATTCACAAAGAAATTGGGGCATGCTTGGCTATTGTATATTGTAAGGAATCTGCAATGTAAACAGTACAATTAAAATGTTTACTATAAAATGCATAATAATAAAAAAACTACTTTCAAATTCAGACATAATTCCTTAACTTTATTATTATTTCTACATTAAATTTTAATTAATAACTCTTCTTTAAAAATTTAAAAGAATTACATTGACCTATAGGAACCTCATAGATAAATCGGTTAACTTAAAAAATATACTCTTTTGCGTATTCTACTTGAAAAATTTTAACTAAATACAATTTTAAATATAATACATTAAATTAAATACTATTTATTTTATTTAAAATATCATATTGCTAAGCGACTGTAATTCTATTTTAAACCCTTTCTATTTTTATCCTTCTTTAATTATGCCTCGATATCAATAAACGACACTCGGTATTTATTGGCTTCTTATTTTTCACCACGAAAAACCCTTTGCTAAAGGGTTATCTAATAGAACCCTTTCAAAAAACCTTTTTTTACACACCAAAGGGTTTTCTAGTGGTAGAAAACCTTATGCGAGTGTAAAAAAACCTTTTGCGAAACCTTTTTTTTTTACAGTGTATATGTATAATATGTATATATAAGTATATTATCTAAGAGGGAAGTTATAAATCTAAGTTTATATAAGAAAATATAACTTTAACAAGAATATAATCTTTAGATAAAAAAACTTTTCATACTTCTTTTTCATTGACAGCAGTTGTATTTCTTCTTTATTTTAACAGTTTTTTGTGTGTTTTCTTGTTTTGACTTATCTGATTTTTAATATGAAAGTGGTATTGATATTTACTTTTCCTTCCTCTTCTAATTTTTAAACTTACAGTCAACTTTATCTTTTGATTTTCAATAGAAATATTTTTTCCGGTATCTGAGATTTTCACGGAAGCTTTTTTAACCAAAAATTCTTTTTGAAATACTTTATTTACTTTTTACTTTTTCTTTTCTTTTCACAATCTTTTCTTTTAAACAATCTTCTACTCTTACTCTTCCAAACAATCTTCTACTTTTCAATTAAAACTTAATCAGTTTTTATTAAGCTTTTTTATTTTTCTTCGCCGTTAAAAAAACACGTCCGCCATTTGCGAAGACATCGCATTTTTTTCATAAAATTCAACAAAGATTATCTTCGTTCGACAAAACGGCGCAGCAACTCGTGTGTGTAACGTGCTCAACCTTAGTACAATTTGTTTTTACGAGTCAAGAATTAAATTTGATTTGTGCTTATATATATATATATATATATATATATGTGATTATATATATATAAGGTAAGTATGGGTATTAAGGCCCACCTTTGTCGAGTGCGCGGTAAAAAAATGCTGATTTTTTTTTGCTGCCAGTGATAAAACCAGATAACTCTAATATTTTAATGTCGAAAAAAAGTTTCACAATTTATTTTTTCCCTAACTTTGGATTAGTGGGCCTTATTACCCGCCGGGCCTTAATACCCATACTTACCTTATATATATATATATTTAATATAAGAACATCAATTAATACGAATTCTCTCAATACTAATTTTTTATTTTATCTAAGAAATTTTCGCTAGATTATTGATACTAGCATCTTCAGCTTTAATTACAAATTATTAATTTAATTAAATTACGAACAAACTTTAACGGTAACGTCACTTTTTAATATATATATATATATATATATATATATATATATATATATATATATATATATATATATATATATATATATATATATATATATATATATATATATATATATATATATATATATATATATATATATATATATAGAAAATGAAATAATTTTTAATAGGAAAGAGATTTTACTGGTAACTCGTGACAGAATTGAAAACAAATCTTACTAGCGTAAATGGAAAATCAAATAGAGAACTGTAGTAAATTCCTTCATCAGACAATAAATACGATAATTACTGTTAGTATTATATTTATGCGCATGTAATATGCGACATTCTAGTTATCTTTCCTCTTTTGAAGTTTTTATATTTCAATATATTTTTTGAATTTAATATATTCCTTTTAACAGCTTCAAGAGCTGCTTCTCCATATGTACAGCATTTAACGCCGCAATAATTGCAGTCATAATCAATTTTATTAGAGTTGTTCTTTGTAAAAAAAAAAAAAAGATCTTTTATTTCTTATAGCATATTTGTATATAAATTAATATCTTGAAGGTATCATCTTAAATAGATAAACATATGAAAAAAAGTTGAAAAAGTCGAAATTTGACTGAAATCTAAATTTCAAAAACAAAGTTTTTTGATTTCACGGAAAAAAAGTAACATGCAAAACCGTTTTTTTTCTTTAACAAAATACCCATAATTAGAAAACTGGATTTTGTACAAAAAATGATGTTTGGAGGTTTATTCCTTCCCAGACCCTTTCTTTCAAATTATATTTAGGTTGCTTCTGGAATCATAAAAAGTAAAATGGCTTCAGAAAATTTGATTGATGGATCTACTTTTTGTTTATCTACAGGAGGAAATCCTCTTAAAGTTACAATTGGCACACTAGAAAATAAAGCAAAAAGAAGTTCTATCCAGCAGCTTTCCCTTGAAATAATCAAGCAATTACAGGTTGTACTAGAGCTGTCAAATAGAAAAACAAAAGAGATGGTTGCTACTCTACGCAAAGGTTTACAAGTAAACTATCCATAGAGCCTAATATTTTTGGTCGTCTTTCTGAATTAGAAGATTATATTTCTAATTACTACTATGTACAGAAGTGTGCATTTGTTGACAGTATAGGCCATGAAATTTTAAGAGATCTTGTTTATGTTCAAAATACATCAGATTTTGTGCTAGACTTGTTAAAATTACGTGGTTTAAACCCAACTTCAGCCTTTATAAGAAGTGACTATCAATATCTTTGATTGTCATAAGAATAATTATGATTCAGATGAGTTTTCGAAATAGTGGTGTACAGCGATCACAATTTCTAGCTATTGTTGAAGATATTCCTGAATCTAATTATAATTTGAGGCAAATTATAGAAAAGTTAAATTTGCAATGTGTCAATTTTTATGTTGCTTTTGACCTAAAATGTGGAAATACATTATTTGGCTTATCTGGGCATTCTGGAAAAAGAGCTTGTTTATGGTTTGAGGGAATATCCACATTAGATTCAGGGACAAAGCAAACTCTTGGTAGTATTTATTATTGGTACAATAAGTATTTAGAAAATAAATCAGTTAAATCATCCATGAAAGACTTCATGAACTGCATTAATCCTCGAATTTTGTATATTGATCTAGATCCAGATACTTTAATTGAGCAACTAGTTCCTCCGCCTGAACTTCATTTATTAATTGGCTTTGTTTCACTGCTAGGAAATATTTTGTTGGATGTCTGGCCAGGATTTGATGATTGGCTAAAGTCAAAAAATGTCATTCAGAGAGGCTATCAAGGTAGAGGCAGGGATGGAAACAATTCAAACAAAATATTAGAAAACTTGGATTCCCTTGAAATAAAAATGTTAGAGTCGTTTACATTATCAATCCACAGATATAAGTGCGTGTGTGTACTAATATATACATGTAAATGATATATAAACATACATGATATATAAATATGCAAGTATATATTTTTATGCATACATAGGAAAATATGTATATTCATGTCTGTGTGTACATTTATTTAAGTATCTAAATAGATGTATATAAATTCATATATTAATCATAGTGTATACATGTATTGGCATGAATGTACTGTTACAGATATTTATAACTATGCTGTTGTAGATGTTATTTATGTATGAAATTAAATAAAAACATTTATGCTTATTTTTTTCAGATTACAATTTCCATATTAAAAAATTTAACCAGTTTGATTTAACAGATTAACTACAAACAAAAACTTAATAATATTTTAAAAAAACGACTTTTAATTTTATAAACGGGCCAAAGACCCCCTCAGGCTTACCCTTTTGCCCCGTTTTTGACCTTTAGCACTTTGTCCAGATTTTAAAAACTTACTTTTCGAAACCTACAGGACAAATACTTTAATGTTCAAAAGGTTTTATATGAGTGCCACGACATAAAACCTGGCGGTCTCTTTGGTTCACAGTGAAGTGCTATTGTTTTTAAAAAACACGGTAGAAAGTTTCTACCGTGTTTTTTAAAGACAATAGCACTTTCTACTAGAAACTATGAACAAGTGGAGATATTAAAGTCCCTATAGGGACTTTAATATCTTTCCTATAGGAAAGATATTAAAGTTCAAATTTAAGTTAAAATGTAAACTTTTGAGATTTCGGAATATGATTTCAAGACAGCCAAAAGCACAGCCAAAATGATTTTTAACAGCTCGGGTGATTTAAGGCATGTCTTGCTTTTATGAGTGTTCGGTTGCACCACTAAAAATTTCTTTTGAGCATAACTTTTTTTGGCAAATAATTCACTTAAATGAACGTTACCAGGCAAAGGCAGTTAAAATTTAAGATATTAATTTTTTATGAGTAATGACGGATTTTGTCTTTTCTGAAAAAGGAGAATATCTTTAAAAATAAACAAAATGATCACTATGCACATCTTTTCCAGTAATGTTCAGTCTAGTACACTTCGATAATTGTTATTATCCACTTGTAAAATTAGTGATTTGTGGTACGATTAGAAAATCCGACGTTTTTTATAACCTTCCGGCGTCGTCTCTAAAACGATTAAAAGAAGCAATCATCGTTAACGGCACTTTGAGCAATAAAGTCGATAAGAGTAATTAAGATTTTTTTTGTCGGGTGAAACCATGTGATCAAATTTACATTTTATTTGACATGAACTTTTAGATTTTTAAATATTTCGCAGCTGTTTCAAGCAAAACAAAAATCAATTTCTAGTTTAAAAGTTTTACATGAAAATATGTTAAACCAGTTGTCTTGTTGCTATGTTTATCTTTTTGTTTTTGGTTTTTACTTGAAAATGAATTTAATGTTTCACTTAATCTTTTCTAACTTTTATGATTCATTTTCTGTTTAATATACTTGGTATATGTTGGAGGTACATACATGCATGCATGCATACATACATACATACATACATACATACATACATACATACATACATACATACATACATACATACATACATACATACATACATACATACATACATACATACATACATACATACATACATACATACATACATACATACATACATACATACATACATACTTGCATCTAAGTTGTTAATTTTTCAATAACTACTACAAGTTTTGTGAAATTTTCATTTTTCAGCAAATTTAATAATGATAAAAAACAAGACAAGTTTTGAAAGTACAAGGAAAATTTGCAAAATCCAAATGTTTTTTATTAATTATTTGTCTTTATTAACCTTGAAGTTTTAATTGGTGGTTGGTCTAAATAAAACCTATACAAATATGAAAAAAATTTAATGGAATTCAAGGAAGATATTCAAAAAATTTCTTCCTTGAATTCCATTAATTTTTTTTTTCATTATATGATAACTACATTTTAATGTGTATAAAATACAAGGTGCTGGATTAATATTGACAATTTTTTAATCCTTGTTTTTCATAGGAAAATGAAAAATAAATATCAAGTACTCTTCAAAATGCAATATATGGGAATGAGATCATAGCGTTAAGATGAGTTTGTTTTATCACAAAGGTAAGAAATGATAATATTAAATACTAATTAATCTTTTTTACCAATAATTGATCACTTTAAATAAATATGTTAAATCTCATTATAGGGTTTTGCTAAACTTCATTCTTTCATCCAGCTTCTCCATTGTTAATTTTTAGAAAATACTTTGGAAAACTTTTGGAAGTTGACAAAGGCTGATATATCCAAGGTTATGTAAAGCACATGGTGGATCAGACTGATGGCAGGGCCAGTAAACCTAATTTTAATGCAATTTAAAAGACAATCTTTAAGTGTATTTTGTTTTAGAACGAAAATATTTTACTACCTTATGTTTATTTATAAGTTTTTATTTCCTAAACTCAAGTAAGTTATTATTTCCTGATTTGTTAGAGTCAAATGTTAAGATGTAGCCTGTGCTTGGGGTAATTAAAAGTGAAAAAATAAAATTATCAGGAAAAATATACACCAGGGTCGACCTTTAGCCTTTTTGTATTATAGGCGAGTGACAAATCCCCTTATAAAGTCAAAAGACTTTTAGATGGTATTTACTACGTTTTCCTATTTCTACCGTGCGAATTTCGAATTTTGCAAAAAAAATAAAAAAAAAAGTTTACAAAGTTGAATAGGCTTGGAACATTTAAATTCGAACCTAAGAACGTAGCTAAACTCTATAAGTGTTTTCATACGAGAGCTAAAGTTTTAAAAGGCCTAAAAGAAATCCATCATTCAAAAAAAGTATGAAGATTTTTAGTGCCGGTTTCTTCACATTCCTATCGAAGAAAGATCTAGTAAATTGTCCAATTTTTTCCTTAAAAAAATTTGGTTAAACCATAGTCACAAGAATATATAGTCTGGAAACAAACAAAAGTGCTTTGTTTATGTTATTGTTCAAGAAATTAGTAACGCAAATAAACAAAAAACTGCATAGCTAAAGTCCTTAAATTTTCAATTTTCCCCTAATTTTTGTAAAGTTTTTAGATTTTCAATTTTCCCCAAATGATGCAGATGATAAGCTAAAGAGTCTTTTTGAAAAGTTTTAACAGTGACCCTGAGAAATATTACTCAGCATTTTTTAGACTCGTGTTGAATAATCTGCCTTATTATTTTGAAGAAAGCATTTTTTCCAATACTCTATTGCAGGACGTCGCAAATGATATTTTAAACAACCTTACCGATAAAAACAAATTCAATGATGAGAAATGCGAAAAATCGACCATGACTATAAAGGATGCAGAAATAAAGTTTGCAATATTTAGCTGCTTATATAATTCACTAACTGTTCAATAAGTTACACTATTCAAAAAACTTATTCTTTTATATACTTTACATGCTAGAAGTAAAGAGCATCATTGGTTCTTTACTTCTAGCATGTAAAGTAGAATTTGACACAATACAATGCTCGTGATAGAGATGGTTTAAGGAGAGTGAATTCTAAAATTGATATACTTGTACAATGTGGGCTATTATTTAGAAAAAAAACTTCAACATTTATCAGTGTTTTCTGTAAATGATTTTTTAAAAGAAATTCTTACAAATATAACAGTTATATCTAATTTTAACAATGTTTGTATATCAACTGAAACTTCTGCTACAAACAAAATCAAAACAAAAGTGCTTGAGCAGATTATCAGTTTGTTTGTAGGAGTTCAAACATTTTCATTTGCAAAAGATAAACATGAAAAACACAAAGTTGCAAGGTAAGACTCCAAAAAAGATCACTGCGAACTGAGATGAAGAAGCAGCAATAAACTTGTGTAAACTAAAATGCTTTAAAACTTTGAAAAAAAAAATGTAAATTTGCTAACAAGTCAAAGATAAAGAATACAAAAGTTACATTTATTTTATAATTTTCTATATAAAATTCTATTTATATATAAATATATATATATTTTTTTCTTACCTTTCTTATTTAAATAAGAAAGGTAAGAAAAATAATTAGTAATATTTGATAACTACTGATAAATACTTGATAAATACTTGATAAATACTTGATAAATACTTGATAAATAAGATACTTTAAGTAAAAGTAAATGATAATTAATAACTTATCAGTATATATCTTTAAAAAAATAAAACTTTTAAAAATATTGTTGTTTTGCATGGCACACCTTTTTCTTTTATATTGTTTAATACTAAATAACTAGTTATACATACATACATACATACATACATACATACATACATACATACATACATACATACATACATACATACATACATACATACATACATACATACATATTCATGTGTGTATATATACATACATACATATATATATATATATATATATATATATATATATATATATATATATATATATAAACACACACACACACACACACACACACACACACTAAAATGCATAATATATATACACACACACACACACTAAAATGCAAATCATATTCACTAACACAAGAAGTACATAACAACAGCAGTACAAAACAGCAGTAATTAGTAATAGAAATCAGCAAAAAGTATGTAAATATTTATGTTAAAGAAACTTTAAATAAAGCATTCTATTTATTTAAAGAGGTTTTTAAATCTTAAATAATCTTTCTTAAAATATCGGAGAAATTATGTATATAAAAATTATTTAAAAGATCTCAACATTAAGTCCAAAAACCAATTTCCAGTTAGAATTAAAAGAAGAATAATGTGAAAGTTTTCGTTTTGTGCACCTTCACCGGGTCGTTGATACAAATTTCAACATAAAGCGGTTAAACAATGGAAACGGCCTTTGTTTCCAGACTTTTTATTCTTGTGACTATGGTTAAACCAATAAAGGCATTTCTGAGCGGTATTCTCAAAAATGATGTAACATTTTGGAACCTCAAGTTCAATAAGAACTTACACTTTAAATAGGTAAATATAATCATTTATATTTAATAAAGTTTTATTTTTTGTTAAATATGAATGTATAGATTTGATAGATATATATATTTATTTATTATCGGCTGTTTCTATAAAAACAATGTCGGCCTTTGATAACGGTATACTTAACGTCTAACTCTTAATGCGATCAATCCCGCGAGGTGAAAATATGTCACACGCGTTTAAATAAAAATAACACGAAAAAAAAACGAAATTTTCTCAGACTGGCCTTAAATCACCCGAGAGGCCCCAATTGTGATTGTTTTGTACAAAAAGTGAAGATATCACTTTGTCTGAATTTTAGACTAAGAATCATAATGTGTATCAAATGTTTCAATAAAATCAATTGTTAAAAATTTTATCATAGAAACTTTAACATTTAAATAATCATTTAAGCCGAAAAATTTAAATTTATAAGTTCAGAGATCTTTTCTTTTTTTCACAGAAAAAACAAAAAAAAAAGAACTCTTTTTATATTTAAAGAACCAAGTAGCGATGTTTACTTGATGTTTTTAATTTCTTGAGAAATCTAAGGAGAGCAATTGCGATGGAGGAACTAAAAGCTGCTGATTCACCTAAAAAAACGTTTCTTTTACATCAAACAGTTTAAAGATTTAAAAAATATATATTATTCAAATTTACTTTATATGACCATATTAAGTCCGATAGTATTCTTATAAATGAGCGAAAGTAACAAAACTAAAGCAAAACAAATTATTGCATAAAGAACTCGACTCACTTTTGAACTCAAGTATTGACGTAAAAGCATTTTGAGTTCGGCATTCTAGAGAACAAGCAAACGTCAAAGGAAACAAAATAAAATGTTATTACAACTGAAATTGTACTAATAAAATAACAATTCAATGACTGAAAGTTTAAGAACCTGCTGTCGTAATGAGTCAGTATCTTGAATTAGCAAAGCTCGTTCATTTAATACTTTGTTATACATTTCGAAACCTTCTGTCAATCCATCCCATAAACGCTCTTTCCTACAATCAATAACCAAAAGAAGTTGCTCACAATACTCCCGCCAGTGGTTATGGTGTGTGTCGTTACTTTGTTGGGGACTTACGTCACTATAAGGAACCAAGGTAAAATTATTTTAACAAACCCAAAATATTTTAAGATCGAAATTTAAACAAAAAGCTGGTGCATTAAAATGATTTAGGTTTAGAAAACCTATGCCTATATAAGACTATTTTTCTTTATGTAACTCTTGTTTTAACGATGCTTTTTTGCAAAAATGTTTTTCGTTTTATTACCAAAAAAAATGAAATTACAATTAGATCGTTTGAAAATTATCTTCTGGAAACTTAAAGACAGTCCGAAATGATAATAACCCATGGGATTTTTGAAATATTTTACTAAATAGTTTTTAAGCAAATATATCTCCCTTTCAAGTAATGTAAAGGTAGTTTTAACAAAGTTGTAAACAATGAAAATGTATTTGCAAGTAGTAGTGAGAAAATTCATTTTGAACAAGTGGCTTAAAAATCGTAATGTTCAAATTAATATGCTGGCAAAAAAGTGTAAAGTTCAAAGGAGAACTGCAAGTCATATCATCTAATCGTAAAGTGAAGATCACGGATTGGAATGTAAGTCGAGAAACCGAAAAAGAGGTCGTCAATTTTAAAACTTGATGATAAGGTGATCAGGGGATCGATACAAATCCAGAGTACTCCGTTCGGGATATCGAAAAAAATCTGCTGTTCCCAAGTCGAAAATCCGAGAAGTCAAAAAGAGATGAAAGGCTACAAGAGATGCGAGATGAGAAATGAGGCGGCTACAAGAGATTCGAGATGAGAAATGAGGTGGCTACAAGGCAAACAAGAAGCAAAAATTTTGATCTTGCATCTTATTATTACTCAAGAAGTGTAATCGAATGATATCAACAAAATGGGATCAAAATTATTCCAAAAACATGAATCCAGCAAATGTGCCACAACTTTCCCCAATTAAAAAGTTTTAATAAGCATAACACGTGAGCTGCTTAAGAAGGGCAAAATTACAGTATACATCAATTGATTCCGCCGAACTTGGGGTGTGGCACAACAAAATTTAACGAAAAAGCTCTTTTTTTTGCCTCAGTCGGTACGATACAACAAAAGCAAGTTTTACTTGTCCAGATACATTGAACTTGTACACGTTTCCAGTCTTCTACTGTCCAGTTTCTGTACTTATTAATTTGACACAGTATTGGATTTCTTATATCAATGCTGCCGTCGTAATTTACCGCTTTTTGCAGGCACTACACCATACCAATAAAAATTTTACTTACTGTCCCGATTCATTTTGCACAACTTTTTGGTGTTGGAAATCTTAAGTTTCAGTTATTTAGCATAATTATACACTTATCGTCTGAATCCAACATTTTTCAAGAACGATATGCACGTGCGCAGGCACATAGATTAACTGTGTCTCTTCCTGACGTAAAGCAATTTAGAGGCACATTTTCCTTGATACTTTGGTATTCCTAATTTTACTATTTATTTTAAAGCCTCAAATGATGCGTTGATGCACACTATAAAAGAACACAATTAACACAAAAAGTACGCAATTAACACTGATGCACAACATAAAAGAAGATGCACACATAAGCCTATTTACTAAGAAACTAAAGTTATTTACAGAGCATCACACCCAGAGTTGGAGAGAATTTCTTAAATTGGTCATGTTTTTTTACCTGAAGAAAAATCCACAATTCCTGATCTTGACTAAGTATTTTTCTCAGAACCATCATAAAGTTTTGAAAAGTAAAATAGTAAGTATTTGTCTATAATGGGTTGAAAACTTCGTAAAAAGTTTAATAAAATACTGATTTAAAGAATAATTTACAAAATTTAACCAAGTATCCTAACTAATATGATAATAATACCTACACCCACACATCACAGCAAGGGGAAGGAGAATCTCACACATCACAGCAAGGGGAAGGAGAATCTGATTTTTTTTTTTTAAAATTAACTATTGTTGATGTTTTTCGATTAATCTGAAATATGAAATATGGAGGCATGGGGGCCTGCACATTAAAGTGCCTCACCCTTGCTCTAATGTGTAAAGTACATTTTCGGAGAGTGAACCTTGCTAGTCTGTTATTATTTTCCTCCAGAAAGCTTCTTAAAACTTTAATAGCTGTGTTTGGTTGGATCAGTTCATGTTTTGTACTAGATGAAGATTTAACACCTTCATGTTTGTCATCATTTAAAACCTCAGCGAGTTTATCCACATTTTGAGCCTTGAAGAAGTATTCACTAAGTATTTCCATATCCTGCACAGACTCGATACTCAGAGCCTTAAAAATAAAAAACAAATAACAAACAATAATAAAAAAAATGCATTTCACATACTACAGGGGTACTAAAACGGACAATAAAACAGATCGTTAAAAAAAAGTTATCTACAAAGCTTTTTTTAAAAAAAAGATTATATATACGTTAAATATAGCATCCAAGGTCACAAGAGACTGTTCGTTTTTATTTATTGGAGCAAGCAGCTTTGCAAGTTTTGACTCTACAAGAAAGCCCTAAAATTTAAATTTAAAATGGTCAAATGTAATAATAGTAGTAAAATAGTAGCACATTGTAGCAAATTGTAGCAAATTGTAGTAAAAGTATGAAATAAGTTAATAGAAAATTGTAATCATAAGAAACTTAAATAAAATTTCTGTGGTAAGAAAACAACAACACTTGATAATTTAATAAAAGTGCAATCTATATATATTTATAAATATAACAATATTATTCAGACAATACATTCAAGTTTAAACAAAATAATACAAAGAGAAAGATACAGGTGGAAAAAAAGCTTTCTTTTAAATAAAACAAAACTCTTTAAAAGTTTTGAGTCATTGAAACGTCTCAAAATTTGTTGGAAATGAATATAGTGAGGGAAAAAAGAAATTCAAGGTGTGTAAAACCTCTAAAACTTTTTTGTGGGAAAAAAAAAAAAAAAGAAATCCTGTTTTTTTATGTAAAGATTAGATTTGCCATTTATCTCAAAAAAGAGTCAAGGACAACAATTTAAGAAAGATTTAATTAAAACTAATTTGATTTCCTAATTGGGTTGATCAAAAACCGAGGTTTTCATACCATCGATTTTAAGCCGAATATTTGAAAACTTAAGGCTAACCGCTGGTTTTCAATTTTTATATTCTACAAACTAATAAAACCTAGACACTCATTATGATCTTTACATGTAATTTATTAATCTTTACATGTAATTTATTAATAATAACAAATAAAAGCCAATTTACAGTTTCTACTAATAGGATTTTTTGAAGGAACATTTGTTGGATTATTATGAAAATGTAACAAATTCATTACATTCACACTAAGTCTTTCTTTCATTTATATTTTATCTTTTTATACAAATCTAAACTAATTAAGATAAGCTAATTTTCGAAGCATGAGAGTAATTATTGCTGTTGACAAATTTGCTTCTTCACATCTTAATATTTTGACATCAAGTTTGATTGGATCAATTGCAATTTGGACTGAAGCTAAACAATTGAAATCTGCTCTGTTAATTATATCAACGACATTCATTTCTGTGTCAAAAAAGAAACATTTTGTTTTTAGATCTGTAGAAATTGAATTCCAGCAACGCTTGATGTTCAAATGAAGTTCAATTTCAGTACTAAATTTACTTTTGTCTGGAATGTATATAAAACTTGACACAATCCCATTATAACTTTTTCTATGACAATTCTAAATGCAAAACTCGGAAGAAAATGAGTCTATTTTTTCTTTGATTTCTGCAATCATCTGTTTCTTCTTACTTTTGTAATCTTCATAGATGAGTTTCATAACAGAACTCTCATTTGCTGAAAGAGTAAATCAATCTTGCTTGATACAACTTCTGATGCACTGATTTGTTACAATAACATGAATAGGAACAGCATTGGTTAATTATATGTTTCTAAAGTGACGGCATTTCTAAAAGTTAATTTAATTTAATTTTTTTTGCTTAATTATATGTTTCTAAAGTGACGGCATTTCTAAAAGTTAATGATTATCTTAAAGTTAAAATTTTTCTTGCCATAAAATATAATTCACTAATTTAGAAAAAAATTAATACAATTGTATTTGAGCAAAATTGAAGAACTTTAGTCTTCTATTAAAATTTTTAAAAGAACTTTTTTCAATTTACATTAATTTTATTTCTTTAATAGCTTAAAAACAAATAATCAAAAATATAAAAAAAATTTATTATTCATAAAAAATTTAACTATCAATATAAAGAAATCTTTTTTAAGTACACACTTTTTGTGAGAAAATTTTAGAAACCCTATGTTAGAAACCCTAAAAAGGCTTGTCCTTGGAAAGTGTAGACTTCTACAAAACCCCCCATGACCAAACACTATGCAACATCTGTTTGTCTATGAGAGCAACATTAATATAAGGGAGATTAGCACCAAAATATCGACAACTAAAATCTGAAGCTTGAGTCTTTGAAGATCCAAAATAACTAGAACCTAAATGATGTAAGAAATGGGTGCGTAACTATTAAAGTTTACAGCAAAAATATTGCACTTTCAGTGCTCCTCACTTTCACAGTGTGAATGCTCCTCACTCATTAATCTTTTAGTTGAACAACACCATAGTATTGAAAAAAATAGATTGCTATCTCCTGGTTCCTTGGAAGCCAAAAAAAAGATTGAGCTGTATCACACACCCAGAAACTTGCAGATATATGTTTCTGATAAATAGACCTAATTTTGGAAGCAGTTATAGTCCCTTGGACTCAAAGAAAAAAGATCCCAACCAGTGTTTCTTTCAGGATTCTATAATGACTCATTGGGCTAAACTAAATACTTTCTGGAGTCCATGTAAATAAAAAACATAAAAGAAAACGCAACTAGTTAATCTCTTACAAGGAGGACATTCTACAAAATTTAAAAAAAAATAACAACTGATAGTGAACTAAAAAAAAACTAACCGATTCATCACATAAAATCTTGAGCATTGTTTTAAGGTTCTGAGTAGATGTACAACAACCTGGCTTTTTATTTATATTTAAATCGCTGTTGAATTCAAGAGAACAGCCTTCTTGAGCTAAGTCAGTATATGGTATCTCTTTAGTTTTGTGAAGAGGACTAGCATTAATGGACTCTCTAGAAATTAAATGTAAACGAATATTGTTTGATAAATGAAACTTAATTAACAAAACTAAAGATAAAAAGAATCACTATAAGATTTAAATATAAATAAAAAAAGTAAATATTACAAATTTGGAGCACTCCAGTCCAATCCTAGTTGCTGTTTAGTAATTATTTCATCTAGCTTTAGTACATCATTCATAAGATCTTTTGTTGAATTCTCATTCATTATCCAAATATCTTCAAACTTTTTGTTGTCAGTTATTTGGAAAGTACAAAATTAACTTTTTACGCATATACATTTAACAGATTTAACTCCATTTAGACTAAATTATTTACATTCTTTTTGTCAAAACTTTACTTGCTTAGTTTGCACAAATTTTACTTGTCTGCTGAACATATACTTGTTTTTAAGAAGTCAAGAAATATTTAACAGATTAAGTGGTATTAAATATAACAATTTATTTGAGAAATATGTGAAACCTACAACAATTTAAAATTTAAGACTTTTGTTGAATCTCCAAGAAATCTTTTCTTTAATCACTCTAAGAAATCTTCTTGAATCATAATTTTAACTTATTATGCACTATAAATTAATTTACTTTTTTAAGTAAAACCAACTTATAAAACAAATAAAAAATTTTACCAGAACTTCTTCTGAAGTTCTTGATATTGTTCAGTGATCCTTTTCAAATCACTTGTTAGTGTTAGACTTTCATCACTAAAGAAGAAAATTAAAAAGAAAAGGGGAAATTTTCTTAGTATTTTAAAAACCTATTAAAATCTCAAACCTTTTTTTTATAAAAATTTATGTTATTACTAGTAATTTTGAATTTAACTTAAGTTACTTTTAAAGTAATATTATATAATTCTAAACAGATTTAAAACAATAAAACTTTTTTTTAAAAAAAACTGCAATACCTATTGCATTTGCCAAATAATGAAATAATGATTAAACAATTTCTTTTATTGTTTAACAAAGTTATTTGTGCTTTACATTCAAAAAGCTAAATTTTAAAAAGGAAGAAACTTTACCTGCTTTGCTTTTCCTGCTTTTTCAACTTTTGGTTTAAACCGTTTAGAAAATCTTGAAGCCTAAAAATGTTCAACATTTATGGTTGCAAAATTGAAAGATAATTTTGATTGAAATTAAAAAAATCAAAATTGTAAATAACATTAATAATAACTTTATATCACTACTGTTACTTATACTACATGTTTGTTCTTACACTATACACTATATATACGCAAGTCTACATGTATATTCTAACACTATATGTAAGTCTCTATGTATGCTCTAACACTATACATAAGTCTAGATGTGGTCTAACAAAATAACACAGATATTTACAACTAAAAAATCCTCATGTAAGCATTGGAGATTTATACTATTTTTTTTATTATTTACCTGGTAATTTTTCTTTTTTGTTGAGACTTTGTAATCATGTTTTCTTCATCCCTCTTCTTAAGTACCTGCAGACAAAATGAGTATTTTCTTAAGAACCTGCAGACAAAATTTAGGAAAGTGTGAGCTCATTAAGCTTTAAAATATTTGACAAAATAGTTTTAATATCTGTTGTTGTCATTAATATATTATTTAAAATTTGCAATGTTCTAAAGCGCAATTTCACAGGCAGCAGATTTTTCGTGCCAAATTTATCTTTGTATATTCATAGTTTTGTAAATAGTACTTTAGTATTTATTCACTATAAATATACTTATTTAGATTTAAACACCTAATACCATTCTCTTACACAAAATGATCAAAGATAAAAAATCAGAGCTAATAAAGCGAATAATGAACTCCTAATTTACTAGTAATTTTTTCATATTCTACCTTTGTAAAACTTTTTCAGAGGATGACACCCAAATGACTGATAGAAACATACTGAATATTAAATTTTTTTATATAGGCTAAGGTAGAAGATTCTTTCTGTTGACTGAAAAATGTATTTGAAAATTTAACCAAAAAAATCAACTATAGATTTATTTATTTTTCAGTTCAGTTCATTTTAATATTATCAACTTAATAATTGCCATGAATTATGAGGATTTACTTGTAATATTTCTTCCTGTATATTTTCCACAATACGAGAAAGGCTAAGTTAAAAAATTGTCTTTTTTTTTGCAGAAAAAAAAAGAAAAAAAAAAAGAACTGCTCAATAATCTAATGAACTAAATAAAGAATGATAAAAAACCTTTTTAAACAAATAATGCAGTTTTGGGGATATTAACTGAAAGAAAATTCTTTACTTGCCAGACCCAGAAAAAAAAAGCTTTTAATAAGGAAAAAAAAAATTAACCTGCTCAATACAATTAATTAGATAAAGAGCTCTTTGAAAATCTGTTAACAATTGCTATTGAGTAAAGTAGCTGCAAAAGGTTTTTTTCTTATTCAGGAAAAAAAGTTTTACTTGGAAGTTATATTCTAGTTTCTCTTGATTTAACTGACATGTTTCTTTCATCTGTTGAAGATTTTGCTCAAGAACCTATCAAGAAAAGTATCAATAAAATCACACCAATGCCATGGTACTTGAATTAAAAAAAAACAACTTTTAACAGCAACAAAAGTCCAACTTGTATTTCGTTTTCTAGCTTTGCTTTCAAAATGTTGTACTCTTCTGCATCCTCCACTCTCAGCATCTGTATTTGAATTTGCATTTCTTCTGCTCGTTTTTCTTTTAATTCCATATATTCAGTTTCCTTTTGGCGACGAAATTCTAACCTAAGCTCCCTGTAATAAATAGCAACTCAAATTTTAAACTGATTATTTGGACTTTTAAATCTCAGCATAAAAACCACAAATACCTATAAAAACCTACAACTTAGTTTATTAAAATATTCTGGTATAAAGTAAAGTTGTCTTCTCAGATAATTAAATTTGAAAATGGACAAACCATTCTAAAATAATTAAAAAAAAAAAGAAAAAATTGTTTTTTTAAGTCATAGATGTCAACTTTATAGAGAATAATTTCAAATTTAAATAATTTTAAATATTTATCTAAGTTTATTTCAAAGGATTTCAATGAGAATCTACTTTGACAATGGCACTGTATTTATGAAGTTAAACCTTTGAGTTTTAAGCCTTAGAAGATTCTGTTTCAACCTTGTTAATGTCATTCAATAGTGTTTATAGAATTCAGACATAGTGATGTAAACTATTCTTGCTGCATTTGTAGGCTCTGTTAATGACCAGTCTTATAAATGGATGTTTATTAGATAAGTAGATTGGACTCCCTGGATACTACTCACATATTAAGTATCTTCCCAGCAAGCACAACCATACTGGAAACCAAATGGGACCTAAATGGGAACTATCTGGGATGTTGAATGAGAAACGTTCAGGATTTGACTGTAGGATCTACACAGGAACCATATGCGCAAAATAAAAAAAAACAAAATATCATTCAGCTGCTTTTCTCTTTTCCATGTATTGATCCCAGATTTCTCCCAGATGTGTATGTGTTTTCAATAGATCTAATTTATAGAATTTTTTAAAAACTTTGATTATTTATAATTTACATTTTTTAGATTTTGATATTATTTTATTGTTGTTACTTTTATTATTGTTACTTTTATTATTGCCACTTTCATCATCATCATCATCATCATCATCATCATCATCATCATCATCATCATCATCATCATCATCATCATCATCATCATCATCATCATCATCATCATCATCATCATCATCATCATCATCATCATCATCATCATCATCATCATCATCATCATCATCATCATCATCATCATCATCATCATCATCATCATCATCATCATCATCATCATCATCATCATCATCATCATCATCATCATCATCATCATCATCATCATCATCATCATCATCATCATCATCATCATCATCATCATCATCATCATCATCATCATCATCATCATCATCATCATCATCATCATCATCATCATCATCATCATCATCATCATCATCATCATCATCATCATCATCATCATCATCATCATCATCATCATCATCATCATCATCATCATCATCATCATCATCATCATCATCATCATCATCATCATCATCATCATCATCATCATCATCATCATCATCATCATCATCATCATCATCATCATCATCATCATCATCATCATCATCATCATCATCATCATCATCATCATCATCATCATCATCATCATCATCATCATCATCATCATCATCATCATCATCATCATCATCATCATCATCATCATCATCATCATCATCATCATCATCATCATCATCATCATCATCATCATCATCATCATCATCATCATCATCATCATCATCATCATCATCATCATCATCATCATCATCATCATCATCATCATCATCATCATCATCATCATCATCATCATCATCATCATCATCATCATCATCATCATCATCATCATCATCATCATCATCATCATCATCATCATCATCATCATCATCATCATCATCATCATCATCATCATCATCATCATCATCATCATCATCATCATCATCATCATCATCATCATCATCATCATCATCATCATCATCATCATCATCATCATCATCATTTTAAAATACAAGATAATTACACCATTTATTGTTGCCTTGATGTTTTACAATGTTGCCTTGGAGTATATTTTTAATTGCATCAACAAATCATAAAACTACTTTATTGCAAGTGGGTTTACAGTCAACAATGTAAGCCTTAACTTTGGGTGGGAAGGCCTTAGTAGCAACAGGAAACAAGTAATGTTTACTTCAGGGCAAAATCAAAAAAAATTCAAGAGTTTAAATGTGGGCTTTAAATTATATTTTGAATTCATTCTTATCAGCTATTAAAAGCAGTTATTAATTATAAACTATAGTTTTATTTTATTTTACATAAGCATGCACTTAACTTTGATGGATTCTACTTAAAAGTTTAAAAGGATTATATTTGTTCTCAGTAAAATTAATTGTAATTTAACTTTTCCATTTGTTGAGAATTATCAATATATTATATTATTTACAATCAAGAATATTGCAAAGCCAGATTGTCTTATACTTAAAAAATCTAAACTAACACATAGAAAAAGAGTAATTCTTTATATTGACTCACCATTTATTCTTTTGGGTATGAAGCAGATCATTGCGTTCTGAGAAAAAAGCATTTTCAATGTTATCTAACTCAAACCTATATGCTTTTTTTAGTGTCTTTATTTGCTCTTCCATTCTTTCCAATATTAAATCAACATCCTTGGCCTGACCAAAAATATAAAGTAGAAAAATTTCCAACTCATATTAGCAACATAGAAGTTAGCTTAATCATAGAAATATTTAGTAATACTATTACATTAAAAATTGCTTCAAAAACAAATTAAATTCAAAAATGTTAACTACAATTCATCAACCATAAAATAGAAACCTGTTTAAGTAAATCTTGAACAAACTGATCATCTTTTTTTTTTAGGTCTTGTTGAAGTTCTCTAATCAACAAATTTTTCCCTTCAATCAAATCACAACATGCCTTTTGCTGGGATAACAAAATCTAAATAATGAGTTTCTTAAATTAAATAATAATCTTTAGGGTTAGTAAATAAAATAGTATAAAAGGCTGTTTGTATAATATTCTGAAATTTCTGTCAAAAAGAAAATTGTTAAAACATCAACAATTTCTAAATAAAGTTTATGCTTTTCATAAACTTATTATAGATTTTGACTTAGAATAATATATTAAATTTTTTAAAATAAAAAAATTGTATTTAAAAAAAAAATTTTTATCAAATGTGGACCTAAATGAAAGGCTAATCTTGCAAAAAACTACCACTTTTTGAAAATGTACAAGAAAAATTTTAGTCAACATCAAGCAAACAACAATTATTGATGAGGAAGAACTTTGGGTTTCCTTAAGATTTTATGTAATAAATTTAAGTAAGAATATTCGGGTTATAATTCATATGAAAAAAACTCTTTTTATTTGTACAATAACAACTTTTAAAGATTGATTTAATAATTTCATTCAATTTATTCCAACAGATTTATCGTAAATAAAAATAGTCTGTTCAATTTATTTTGACAAACTTGCTGTAAATAAGAATATCTTTAAAAAAACACTCACATTTGAGTTTTTTCTAAAAAAATATAATTAAGCAAATTAAAAATATGGGATTAGAATAATCTAAGCTACTATATTAGCTTTACAGTCATGGTTACCTTCTGCAGTTTTTGAGAATCATCATTCTTTAAAGAAACCTCCCACTTGTTTGTAATCTAAAAGAAAAAGAAACAAAACAAATAATTTTTAAAAGATACAGTAACATTCAAAAGTTTATAAACAGCTAAAATTTTCTAGTCTTTTCACCATAACTTTTTATTGTAACAATTGTTTTTCGAAAGTGATTGCATAATAATTTACTCAAAAAATAAAAATTTGTTATGGAAGGAAGAAATTCAAATTTTATTGAAAACATAATTGTGCAAAATTTTATAAACAAATGAAAAAAACCCAAAAAAGATATATTCTAATTCCTCCACATTTTTTCATTACAGCACATTAGTATTTTGTTGATGCCTCTAGATTTTAATATTGCTTGGCACTGATGAGGAATAGAATCAACTTAGTTGATAAGCACATCTTTATTATATTTGCCCAACAATCCAAAAGTATCTTGAATAAATCATTTTTATTGGTTGGCTTTTTGCCCTTTAATTCACAATCAAGATGTTCCCAAAGATGTTGGATTCTCAAAGATATTGGATGCAAAACTTTGATTTGTCACTGAATAAGACTTTTAACCATTCTTTTGAAGTCCAATCTTTTGTAAATTTCATTTGTGCTAAGGGATTATTTAATAATATTAATGGTTTCATGGCAGGAAGACAACCAAACAAATTATACTGAAGCAGGCAACGTTTTGTAGTATCACTTAACACCATAATTCTTGTTCAAAATACCATTTTATTCGACAGGACTTCTGCGGGGATCTTGTTTTGATTGTCTTACCAAAGTTCTGTCTTGATGTTCTGTAGTTATCTCTGGCCTTCCTAGACAATGCTTGTTTTTGAGTGTCTTACAGTCTCTATATCTCTTAACTAGTACGTTATTGTTGATTTAGCCACATCATAAAGATCAGAAATTTGTTTATAAGAATCTTCTTCTCTACAGCACATATTATTAAATTTTTCTTTTCTAGTGACAATTCCTTAGACTTTCCCATTATTTTTTTAATTTAATTTAAGTTAAATATTATCTCCAGTAAATTAGTTTTAATAATAAAATTTTTTTCTTACTGAAATTTTGATTTTTTTGACAGGGCATGGAACTGTTTACAAACTTTTGCACAATTATGTTTTCAATAAAGTTTGAATTTCTTCCTTCCATAACAAATTTTCATTTTTTTTGAGTAAGTTATACTATGTAATCACTTAAGAAGCGCATTTGCTAAAAATTCCATTCCTTTTCAGTGAAAAGGCAAAAAGTTATGATGAAAAAACTAGAAAATTTCAGCTTTTATAAACTTTTGCACGCTACTGTATATTTGTATGTGTAACATTACAACTAAATGAAATTAAAATACACTGGTAAAAAGTGTAATATATAAATATGTATAACAATAAAACTAAATGAAACAAAAAAATTAAACTGAAATACATTATTAAATGTTTCTGCAGCAGATTTTGCTTCATTTTCAAGCTTTTCTAACCTACAAAAAAAGTATCATCAACTTCCATTATCTACAATCGTGTAGAAATTAGATAACTTTACACACATCAAAAAAATAGATTTTATAGCCTGCGAATGGTTAATAATTAATTTGAATTGCAAAAATAATTTTAGTAAAATATTTCAACATATTAGCAGAAATCACCTGAGCTTCCTTTTTATGTTCTCCTGTTCACGAAGAGCTATAATTCTTGCTTGACAGGCAACTTCCACATTTGATACTAACTCTGAACTTCCAGTGATCAAATGTGATAAGCTCTATACAAGAATCAGAATGAGTATATTACATTATTTAGAATGAGTGCATACAGATTTGACTAAATTTTGGTTGTTACAAAACATAGTTTAATATTGATTTTCCTTTTTATATACCAACATTAAAAACACTCGTTTTTTAAAAAAATATTCAAAGTTTAGAAAAGAAAAGAATTTTCATACAGTAAAAACTTTAAATATTGGGTGGAAAGCAAATGCTGAAATGGCAAAACTAATAATGTGAGTTTAAGAATCAACAGTTAAGTCATCTTAAATATTTCATGTACTCCAATATTACAATGTGTAAGGCTGACTTTTATGAACACCAACCCAAAAGAATTACACTTTAAACAGACCCAGAAAAGCATTTTTTTGGCAAAGAATACATTTTTATTTGTCATGTAGCCTTCAACCCCAAGAATACTATTACTACCTATCTATGAATTATGCTCCTCTAATGCATTAGATTGTTTTTTAATAAATAATATGGGTATTCTTGTAAAAGCAAATAGCTAGATGAAAAAAAAGTTATATTAACATTTTGAAGCAAAACATCTGATAGCGTAGAGAAAAACTTAAAGAAGCAATAAACCATTAACAAGATAATCCAAAATGCAAATAAAAGAAATGGTTGGTAGAAATCAATAGTACTGAGGGCCAGAGTGACTTTAGGATGCCTTTCAATTTCAAAAAAAATGAAGATCTATGCAAAATAGGAATAGTTTGATATACTAAGGAAATCTGCTAAAAACCTCACTAAAAAAACCTAAGAAAAGTCTATTATTCACTGAGAAAGGTATGAAAATTGAGAAATTAAATATTTTTTCAAAATGTAAAAAAAACACAAATGTTGTTTGTTAATATCCTGACACAGTTTCCTAGTACTTTTTTATTCTGTGTGATTTTTCACCAGAAGTTGAAAATTTGTCAAATAAAAATATTAATATACATATAAAAAGGCAGTTGGGTGTAAAGAAATTTGTACTGAACTAAAGTGGGAACAATGCCACTATCTCTGCAAAAGTTGTTGTAGTAACTTAATTGTCAAGCATTATCATATCTTTTTTATCTTATACCTCTAGCCATCAGGTCAGGGACTCATAAATATGAATCCATGGACTTATAAGGTTACCAAATCTGATACAACCATTTGGGTCTTCTGGTAAGATATTAGCAGGGAATCTTCCAGTATTACTTCTTCTAAATTTCCATATAAATGAGAAACATAAGGCTTTAAAAAAAAGTTCAGAAACTTTCTTGCTCTTTTTCAATTGCAAACAATAGCTTAGTGAATTCTTTGTTATTGCAAAAACATATGCAGGATATTTTACATGTTACAGTTTTGTCCAAGACATACTTTAAAGCTTTTTCTAAATTATCTTTGTTGATAGAAACCTTTCTCTTACTTTTTTCTGTAGTTTCAAACCATTTTTATATGCTTACATATGCTTCATTATGTTTACATATACTGCACCTATAGGTTAGAACCTCTCAATGCTCCAGTTTTTTCAGGTTTAATAAGTTTATAATAAATTATAATTTAGGGTTTAAAAATAGAAATTATCATGATGGCATAGTAAAAACGATTTAATCTTATTACTTTGTTAATTAATTTTGACTTTCTTATTGATTATTTTTATGCTTTACACCAAAGTGATTCTATTTTTTTGGTTGGTCTTTAAAACATGTATGTCTTCCAAAAAAAATGTACAAAAACACAATAAAATATGAGTGTAATAGGAACTTTTGTTAACATTAAATTCAAAAATATCAATGTTTGTTTAGTTTGTTACTTTTTTTGGATACGAAAAGATAAAAATAAGTAAAAGCATTAATAATAAACATTAGTTACAAAATTATTTTTCAAAAACTTAAGTAACTTATAAGATTTTCCACTAAATATTTCCAATAGTGTCTCTCTCCCCATAAAGTCTTTGATCTGCTGAAAGATGTGGAAGAAGACATAAGGAACATCACATTTTATGCAGTACATCTTTTTAGGCCACTTTATCAGATTAAATTTACTGATTTGCTAACATACAAGTGTGCTCACCAATTAAGAGTGAGAAAGTTTTGAGAAAGGTCATTTCATTTTACTTGAAAGGAAACATTCCAATAACTACTAAGAAAAAAACTCATAAGAAGATAATCATTCTTTTCCAGAAAAATGCAAAACTTCAAAGAAGTTCAAAGAATTTCAAGGAAATCATGTGTATTTTTCAAGGATACTGAAATTGAATTCAGCAAAATATTTCAAACAAGGATGAAAAAATGCAGAAACTATAATGAAAAATGAGGAAGACCTTAAATTTCTATGATCAATCAAAACAGACCAAGCTGCATTACTTGCTCCCTGAAATAAAAAAATTATTCTAAGAAGGTGAATTAGAAAAAAAGAAGAAATCTGGAGTTTTATTAAACTTAGCCAGCTACAACTTGTTGTATAAATTACTTTTTTAATCTTTGTTCTGCAAATCAAAGAACAAAATTTATGACAATTTGGAAAACAAACAAAGTTTATGATAACTTGAATGCCTTAGTGACCAATTTCAAAGAGTGGATTGCTTGCAAGAACCGTGACTTCTTTATTCATAAGATCAACCATCTGCCAAACAAATGAGAAGCAGTTCTTAAAATGGGTGAAAACAAAACAATAAAAGTATGTAACAAAAACCATCTTATGTATGTATGTATGTATGTATGTATGTATGTATGTATGTATGTATGTATGTATGTATGTATGTATGTATGTATGTATGTATGTATGTATGTATGTATGTATGTATGTATGTATGTATGTATGTATGTATGTATGTATGTATGTATGTATATATGTATGTATAAGTTTTAGGTTTTTTAAAATATACTTTACTTGATTGCTTTGAGTAACTTGTGTTTCACTATTTGAGACCTCTTTGTCCTTTTCACTCTGTTGATCTTTTGTGATAGAACCACTACAAATTTAATAATGTAAAGCAAATTTAATTATGTAATTTGTTAACAAAAAAAAAATTGTATTACTGTTCATCTAATACTAGTCTTTAAAATCTTTGTGCCGTTACAACTAAATGTATTATTGTGTGAATACTGTAGAAAAATACAGTAAAGTTATTATGGTGGTATTTTATTGTGTGAATACTATGGAAAAATATGTACTATAAAAAAACAACTCTATCATTATTACATGAAGGCTTAGTTTATTCAAAACAGTGTCTTGGAATAATAAAAATAAAGTTCAGACTTATATACCATTGATACTATATTAATGTAGAGAATTTTTTATCATTTCCTGCTGAGGAATTCTTATTTCAAATAATTTTTTCATAAACTAAAAGGGCTTGCAGCAACCTTAAGAACTTTGACAAAGCTATCATGGAATTAACTAGTGATAAAAAAAACTGGAATTTTTTAAAAAGGTCATAACACCCTTAAATATTTTTATACAATATTATGTAACATTTAAAAAGTCAAAAGATAAAGAACAAATCCACAAGACATATCAATAAATATGATCAAGTTGAGAATTGATTGAATCAAGTTGAGAATCCATACAGCCTCTGCATAGCTTTAAGAGCAATTTAGTTGAAAAAAATACATAACATTTTTAAAAATTGACAACACAAAGGCAAGTTAGCTTTTTAGGCACAAAAGAAAAATGTTTAATTATATTAGAAATAACTGTTTAAAAAAAATGTTTTACAAAACACAATACTATTTAAGAAGTATGTTCAATAAATTATTCAAAATAACTTTTTCTAATAAAATTGAAAGAGTTTTTAAAAACTAAGTAGGTTTAAATGAAAACTTTACCAAATTCATGAGCTTTTTAAATTATCTAGGTTCAAAATAACTTATTCTTATATATGCTTTCAAAAAAACATATTTCTGCCTCTTAGTACACTGAACATGTGGCAATTCATCATGCATGATAAATTGTTAAAGATCCTACCTTAAATTTTATCTTCCATTACAGCTCCTTTATTTCCTTAGTAAGAGGAAAGTATTTTATATGCTAAAACATAGAAATGTTGAAATGGATTAAATGATGAATCCTCCAGAGTTGGTATAACAATGGTTATCATATTGAATTTAAAGAGGCTCTTAAAGATATGAAAATGATTAACTTCCCATTTGAAAAGTCATCTTTGAAAAGCATTTTTATTTTTAAAAATGTAGTTGCTTTTTCCGCTGCAACTCATTTTGAAACTTACAGTGTCTTAAAATTTTGTTACTTCAAAATATCTGTTTAAAACCCATAATGTTATAATTTAATAAAAAAATAAAATAAAATACACTTATGAATTTAAACATTATGTATTAGCATACTTCAACTCATATCTAACAAAAACAATAGTACTATTTTAACTTACATACATTTATAAATACTTAAGTGTGAAAGGTTAGTTTTTTTCTTTGAGAGTTTAGTAAATTTTCATGTATTGTTATATACATATATTCTTTGATATGTGTCTTGTTTCTTCTGCTGTGGTGTTATTCCACCATAGCTTGGTATATTTATATATGCAGATGAATATTATAAAGCTAATCTCAAGTGTATTCAAATGATGCATCATATTTTTAATTATGTTGAAATACAGTTCTTTTTCTTTAATAAAATATCACTTATACTTTTTTCAATAAGTCATTTCCAAATCTCAAGTTTTTTGATAGATATGAAAATAAGATAATCAATTTTCAATGCAAAAAAAACTAGATGTATTCAAATTTTCTTCAATAAAAAATATTTCTATACGTTTTTGAACTCAAACAATCTTTCAAAACTCTTCTGTTAAAACTGCCTTGCTCTAGACAGAAGAAACAATCACATTCATAAATTTATGACATGAATACAAATATTCACTGATTCAAATGTAACACTTCTACCAGATTTATTTACAAACTATGATTGACTAAAACAAAATATTTTATAATTAAATAATAATAATAATAATAATAATAATAATAATAATAATAATAATAATAATAATAATAATAATAATAATAATAATAATAATAATTCTTTGTTAGTCTCCGACTGACTTTGTTGTGACCCAAAATTGTCTATTTTTGGATCGTGACCCATAGTTTAAAAACCATTGGTCTAAATCAGTATTCTTTAAAAATGAAAACATTAAAAAAAACTTTAACAAAATCACTTTTTGTGTGCTTCCAGAGTCTTAACAATTCTTTGTCTCCTAGCTAATATTCTTTCTGCTGCAGATTCTGAATTAATTGATGGATAAGTGTCTTCATCTTCCATATTACCAATAAAAGTAGATTTTTATCAAAAGGAATTCAGTGGATTGCTGAAAAAGTAAATCTTATAAGAAAATGTTTATGCAGCAATACCATTTTTTCAGATTTATATTTCGCCAAATTTTGAAAGTTCGCATTATCTAATAGATATGTTATGTATTAATTTTTATTTACCTTATTCGATCGACGGTCGTTAGGCAAATTTGTTTATTTTGTAACCATTATCAATTACTGACAGAAAACGCTAGGGGAAAATTTGATTGAAACAAGGAGACAATTCGAAAATGAACTCGTCCAGAGTTTGGGTTAATTATATGGGGCTGTACTTGTGGTTGTTAATCATTTCAATTAAATTATGCTGATTTAAATGAAAGGTTCTCTGATTTGAAACAGCTACCGAATTTTAATCAAAAGTGCAATATAACTATTGTTGACATTCTCATCACATTTAGCTGAACGTGAATTTTATGCTATAAATGATTTTCTATTAAAAAAAAAAAAAAGAAAGAAAAAAAAAAAAAAAGGAAATTGTCTATTGTGTTATAACACAGCGGGGAAACTTGAGACTGAACTTAAAATCTTTTTGTAACAAGTATCAAACATAAGGATCTCACTAAATATAAATTATAAATAAAAAAGTTTATTTTGAAATACCATTATATATGGTTTTTTTGATATGGTAATATCAAAAAACCATATATAATGGTATTTCATGTATATATGGTTTGAAAACTTTGCTAATGTTATCTAGGTTTTTATCCTTTTAGCACGTGCACCATTGGTCGTATAGCTATTTAAACACTGTGACAAAAATGTGGGACTTTTTTGATTGTAACATGACGTGGACATTTTTGGTCGTATAGCTATTTAAAAACCATTAATCAGTAAAAAGAAAAAGAAGGTCCGATTAAAATTTGCCAAAAAACAGCTAATCAAAGATTGAAAAAAAGTAGCTTTCTCAGACGAATCTAAATTAAATCTTTTTGCAAATGATGATAATTTGTATGACGCCATATTGGCACTAGAAATGACATTTGGTACCAAATTCTAATTCTGAAGCACGGTGGAGGGACTGTGATGGTTTGGGAAATTTTTTTCTGTACAAGGAGTAGGTCCATATATAGACATATATATATTATATGTGCAAAATAAGAAATCTGCTATTTGTAAGGTGTGTGTGTGTGATTCGTATATGGTTTGTCTATAGTTCATGCATGCTTCGTGTAACTAACGGCTCCTAGATTATAACTACTTAAGACATAAAAACAAAATTTTAACACAATAGATATAATATAATAGATCCTCAATGAATATAATAGATCCTCAATGGAAATATAATTAGACAGATAATGATACTTATTAATAGGTATTCTCGTTTCACTTAACAAATACTCTCAATGTTTAGCTCAGGTATATTCTTTTAAAATTTATAATTATAGTTAGTGATATGCAATTAAAAGTCATTCAAAACTGTTCTCTTACCTTTGGAAACATGCACGGTTAGCATGGATTACGATAATGCCAACCTAGCTGACCCAAGAACGCCACTTATATGGTGGCCATTCAGGGTTTTGCTGGAAGATCACTTTGTTCAATTCTCAATTCTGATAGCACACACAGCAAGGTACCTGGCGAAGCAAATTTTGAAATCATTTTATTTTGTCCGCAGAAATTAACTTCATTTGAATGTTCAAATTGAGTGAAATTTTGACTGCATAGTGTGCTAATAAAAATACCTGTAGAATGAGAACCACTCGAAGTCCGGTTGTAGGTTGAATCCAAAGCAAGCTTTGGAGCTTGAAATCCAAAACAAGGTTTGGAATTGAAACTTTTAAATGCTTCAATTATGTGAAAGATATTAGAAACCAAGTTTGTATCAGCAAGTTGCTGCAGCACATCCGCATTTTTAAAAAGCTTTCTGCATTCGTTTCCGTCAAACTGGCCCCCATGATATGGGGTAAGTTATATGTGGAGGGCAGCTGGCCACTTAACAGCTTCTATCCAAGCAGTTTTAAGGATCTCTAAAAGACGATTGACAATTCCTAAGAGAAGATGCAATTCCATCGGTGGGATGATTTCCAAAGTTAGAACATTTTCAGGCCGACTGAGATTGGCTTTTGAATGACATTACCGAACAGTTTTGCGTTAGCAACATCCCCGCTAGATTGCTGAAAAAACTCGAGGCTAGATTTGATTGAGCCCATTGTTCTCAAGTTTCCAGATTCGGCAAGACAGTTGGATTTGACGTCACACCATGTGCAAAGGTGAATACTTGAATGGGTTTGAAAATCACGAATTAATTTTGCAACTTTCATATCAGAAGCCAAAATTAGTTTAAGTCCATTTGCATTAATTAGAGACCAGATTTGTTCAATATTGGAGTGAGTTTCTGGCAAATCTGATGCCTCCAGTGTCTGTAAAGACTCCAGTGTCTTTACCAGTCCTTTGAGTGAGAGGCTGTTTTTGTGGCGGTGACCTGGTTTTATCCCTGAACGCAGTATCGACAATGCTTAGACAAAACTTGAGAAAACTTTTGTCACCATCAATTCCGAGCTTAATAAAATAGCCATCAGAAATTTTGAGAGATTGAATAACATGATTCACAAGACTTAATAAATCATTGCAGTGAGCAACAACCCGAATTGTACCAGAATCGCCTTTTCCGTCGGTGATTTTTAAGTCACTTCAGGTGAAGAAATCACTTAAGTGTTGACCTACTCTTAGGAAATTCTTCTAAAAGTTTGACCTGAAACCAAAACATGTATATTTTATGTTTATAATAAACTTTATTTAGAAATCTTGGTAAAGCTTTTAATTTATTCGTTTTTAAAGAGATTAGAAACTTATCAAATATATATTTCCTGAAATCTATCTACTCTCATTTCTTAATAGTCAAGACTTTCTTTCAAAATATGCATGTAAAAGTTATTTAAGTATAGGTATTTACCGGGGGTTTTTGAAAGCGGAGGCCCCCCGGATGCTTTAGCAAGTCGAATAGTTCTTTCCGGGGGTATTTCTTTATTGGAAATAACTCGAGATGCAATTTGTTCGGCTGCTTTGGCATCATTTACTGCTAAAGATTGAAGGTTTTCCCTGTACTTTATTTGAGAGCATTAGGCATTAGTGAATAAAAAAGAGCATTTGCTCACAAACAATTGCTCTTAGTAAAAGTAAAAACTAAAAGCAAAATGCTCGCTGCAATAGCAATTGTTTAAAAATGTGTGAATAAAGTTTTGCTTATGTTCACAAGCAATTGCTTTTGTGTCGGAGTAAAAGCAATATGCCGTTGCCGACATAAATAGCTTTTTAAACTTTTGATGTTTAAAAATGGCTACTTCAAACCAGATTTAAATTGAATCAAGTGAAAATGATATACAGTGGCGTATCTAGGGTGGGGCAGGCAGGGCACGTGCCATGGGCGCCAACCTGAAAGGGGCGCAAAAGAGGCTTGGTTGCGATACAATAAGTGAGAACTATATAAAATAAATTAAGAAATAATATATTATATAAAATAAATTAAGTTTTGAATTATTTCTCAGTGTTAGATCTACTATGCTTTTCAACTGTTCTGCAAAATATTATATTTCTAAAAAATGTGCTAAAAAAAGCGGTTACGAATATGTCAAGGAAATCGACTGTTATTAATAAAAATTGAAGAAAAAAATTAAGATCGATAAAAAAGGGGGGTAAAAAAAAATGTATATTTAGTCTATTTTTTAGTCAAGATATCATTGTTTTAACTAAGGTAAGATTTTAGACAAATTATTCTGACTCAGCATCAAAAAAAGCAAATTTCATTTTTCTTTTAAAAAGTTAAAGTTTTAACATAATTTCTTTATATAAAAAACAAAAAACAAGCTTTTAACATTTATAAATAAAAAGTTAGATTTAAAGGGGGTGAGCCACCTTAAATAAATCAAAACTGAAATATACACTGGCGCCTGGTATTGCCTGCATGGGCGCCTTCTGAATCACTGGATTCGTCTTCTACAAATATATTCTAAAATATTTTGTTGAGATATGTTAAGGTAATTAAAAAATATATTGCTTTTGTCAATTATATATAGCAAATTCTTGATAATTTTAAAAATAATTAGCTGAGAACCATGAATCGTTCTTTTGAGAAAAAGAAGGAAAGTGGGGCTGCAGGTCGAAAACGACGTTCATTAGAGGCAAAAGAAAAAGAAAAAAGCAGCAAAGTTTTTAAGATGTTTTTTCAAAAATCGAGCACGAGCACGAGCACGACTTCTTCAGATAATCTAGAAATTTCTGCAAGCACAAGGCCTCAAGAATTAGAAGATACTGGGTCAAGTTCAAGCAAGAAAGAATTAGCTGCGGCATCTATTGATGGCGATGCAGAGAGTTTTAGTTATAATTCCAAAATCCTTGCTACTTCTAAAGAAACAGAAGTTGGGCCTGAGTTTGACAAAGAAATGAAGATTGATGACGTTGAAGATAAAGACTTGATATCCGAAAACGTCCAAATTGTTAAATGTCCCATACCTAAAATTATTGTAGAACACGACATCGGATTTCTTATGTTTAGTGAACAAACAGGAAAAGCAATCATAGCTGATCCATTGAGAATTGAAATTATTAAACATGGTTTTAAATATTTCCAAAACATCGAAGGTCCTTTTCTGCCGACTAACAATCGTTCTATGAACAAAAGTTGGTTCTTTAAAAAATTAGGAAATGGTCACGGTGAGCAAGTGATGCGTTCATGGTTGGTTTACTCGCCTTCCAAAAATTCTGCCTTTTGTTTTTGCTGTCTTCTTTTTTTAAAATGCGAAAACCAATCTAGTTTGGAACAAGAAAGCGGATTTAATAATTGGAAAGCACCTGAGAGAATGAATGTACATGAAAATTCAAAAAACCACAGACAATGCTTTACCCAATGGAAAGAACTGGAAAGAAATTTATTTTACAATAGAGGAATAATTGATGCAGAACTTCAACAACAAATTCAAAGAGAAAATCAAAAGTGGTGTGATATTTTGAAAAGGCTGTTGCACTGCATCAAATACCTTGCAATGCAAAATTTAGCTTTGCGAGGACACCGAGAATCACTTCAATCAAATGCTAGCTCAGGAAATTTACTTGGTTTACTGAAACTAGTTTCCAATTTTGATCCTGTTATTAAAGATCATTTAAAATTTGCGGAGAGCCATCCTGGATCCACAACATATCTTTCTCCCAACATTCAGAACGAGTTCATTCACATCATAGCATCCACTGTTCGTGCTAACTTGCTTGAAAATATACATAAAGCAAAGTATTATGGGCTAATGTTTGACTCAACTCCAGATTTAGCCCATCGCGAACAAATGTCTGAGGTAGTTAGGTATGTCGAGATCGATTTCGAGAAAAAAGCAGTATATATAAAAGAATCTTTCCTTGGCTTTATCCAACTCAGCGATAAGGATGCAGCTAGCTTAGCCCAAACAATATTGGAGCAATTAGAAAAAGACGATATGAATGTAGAAAATTGCAGGTCACAATGCTATGACAATGCTGCTGTTATGGCTGGCCACAAGAGTGGTGTGCATCAAATAATAAAGGAAAAAAACAACCTTGCCATATTTGTCAATTGTGACAATCATAGTCTTAATTTGGTAGGCGTACATGCGGCTAAAGAAGAAGTAATGATGGTTACTTTTTTTGGAACCATCAATGAGCTTTACGTTTTTTTCTCAAGATCAATTCAACGATGGCAAAAACTTAAAGATGCTGTGCCTATTACTTTGAAGTCCGTTTCCGATACCAGGTGGAGCGCCAAAACAGAATCAGTAAAACCTGTATACACCTACATTGATGAAATAGTGGAAGTTCTTCAGAACTTAATGGTAGACGAAAGCGCGTCAAATGAAACGAAAAGCGATGCAAAGCAGCTTTATAATAGAATTTTAACGTATGACTTTCTCACATTGCTAGGGTTTTGGAACAAGATTCTTGGCCGAATTGACCGTGTTCAAAAGAGGTTGCAGGATCCTAAAATGAACTTTCATAATGCAGCTTTAGATTTGAAATCGCTCCAAGATTATTTCCAAAGTGAGAGAGAAGTTTTAGTTACTGACTCACTAAAAGAAGGAGTTCAAATTTGCAACGAATGGGGTGTTGAATTTGAAAGACGTCAAAGAAGAAAAAAAAGAATGGATGGCGAAATGTCTAGAGATGTTGGGTTAACAGCAAAAGAAGAAATGGAAAGGGTAATAAAAGGGACTGTCGACCGTCTTTTTAATGAATTGAAAACAAGAAGCGTTCGATTAATGGAAATTGATGAAAAATTTGGATTTCTTCTTGATGTGGAAGGGTTGTGCTTCAATACGGAAATCAATCACTTAAAAGATCAATGTTAAAAATTTGGCGAAGTCTACAGTTCTGATGTGGATGGACGAGAACTGTACGAAGAAATTTTGGACTGTAGAATGCTGCTTACTAGCCGTAAGGAAAAAGTATCAAGTCCCGAGCAACTACTTATGTTTATAGTTGAATATGGAGACGAAAACGTTTTCCCTAATATGCGTATAGCATTGCAAATATTGCTAACAATAGCTGTGTCTGTAGCTAGTTGTGAAAGATCATTCAGTAAACTTAAACTGATTAACTCTTACTTGAGAGCTTCGATGGGCCAAAGCCGTCTCTGTGATCTCGCTTTACTAAGCATAGAGCGAGAAATTACCGAAGAAATTGACTTTGACAATGTTATTAAGAAATTTGCAGCAATTAAAGCTAGAAAAATAAATTTGTAATGTATGTTACATAAACAAATTGTTTATTTATAATGAATAATAAAGTTTTATTAAAAGTGTGTGTCATCATTTATTAAAAAATTGTAATTAAACACTTTATGTGGGGGAGGAGGGGCGCGAGATCGGTGTTTGCCCCAGGCGCTATTTACCCTAGGTACGCCACTGATGATATAGCTAATGATATAAATTATATATGTTTATTTGAATTATAAAAAAATCGTCTGGAATGGCTAACATAGGTGCTCCTAAAATTAGAAACAATTGCTGGCCGTTTTTTAAGTTGAAGCTTTTTTTTTCACACGCTTTTCTCATATGTGAGCAATCGCTAAACATTTAAGCAAAAGCTCATGAGGCGCTTCAATGGGATGTCCTATCCTTTTAGACAATAAATTTTTTCAAAGCGGAATGCGTGTGCTTCCTGAAAGGTGGTAAAAAGTTGTAGCTAACGATGGACTATACTTTGAATACAGTGCACCAATTTCTCTGAATAATAACGTGCGTGTAATTGATTCGTAGAATAACGTTAACATGCAAATATGTTTAGAATAAATCATTTCTAAAAATAGAAACTGTGTTATATGATATACAGGTGACTAATGCTTTTAATTGTCGTTTTTATGTTTTAGTATCATTTGGGTACATTGTTTTATAAATTGTTTTGTAAATTCTTGTTTTATAAATTCTACGAATAAATTACACGCACATTACTATATCATTAAGAGCCATTTTCTGATAAAATCAGGCAAAAGTACTGTCGGCTCAAAAGTGATATCTAAACGCGCTCAATTTTATATTTAGTAATGCTGATAGGGTAAAAAAGAAGCCTGCAAATTTTTTTTTTTAAATATTTCAAGTTCCTGAGTTATGGTCGGTCAAACTTTTGCCCTTTTAATACTTGGAAAGTCACTTTTGGGGTTTTATGATTTTTAAACTAAGATTAAAAGAACCGAGACCACTGCACCCTAAGTTTCTTTTCATATTATGGAAGTATAGGTAGATTTAAAAAAAAAAATCAAAAAACCTGAGGACAACCCTTCCTTTGTCTAAAAATCGCTCGCGACTTATCTTATTCTTTTTTGAAAGAGTATCTCATTGTTATTTGAATGGTCTAAAGAAACGGAGAAGATATTGTTTACAAAAAAACTTGTGAGTCATCAAAGTGTAAAAATATTTTTTAATTAGCGTTTAAATATCAGCCATTATGGGAAATGAGAAAGGTCCCAAGATTGAATGTATAGATTTTCTATTACCCCATATTACAATTTTTTTAATGCAAAAAAAAAACTTAGGGGGTAATATTGCATTGTTGAAATAACTCCACCACAAAAAGTTAATTTTTTTATATATTAAAAAAAAAAAAAAAACCGAATGTAGCAGCGGATTTAATCAATATATTATATGACGTCCTTATCTTATTATGTAATTGTTTGCGTCTTAAATCAGTTTTACATATCCTTATCCTTATGTCTTTGATTTTAAATCATTGTTGCTTGAAATGCCTTTTTGGCTTTTTCAAATTGATCATCCATAAGCTTATAGTCTCAAGACTGTTTTAACGGTAATGGTGGTAGAATTCCACAAATGATTTCACTGTCTTTGTACTTTATAACATCAGGAAAAGCTGGCCACTTAAAAAGGTTCTTGACTGCAGAAGCATACTTCATACAGCTCACCATGTAACCATCACTGAGAACCTAATATGAGTAATGATTTCTCTAATTTGAAAAATAGTTTGAAAAATCTGATTCTCATTTGACAAAAGTAAAACTTTGTTTAAAATTAGTGACCTAATCAATATGATCAAATAATGTTTTTAAAAAAATGTTTTTATTTGAATGAAAAACATTTTTTTTTAAACATTGAATGAAAATGAAGTAACTCATTTATAATCCCAGGATACCAATTGCCCATATAAATAACAACAATCCAATCGTTTTCATACCATGCATCAGATAAATCAATAGCAATGCTTATTAATTCCTTTTCAAATTCTTCATTTGCTAATTTTTCTTGATCTACAGAAAGAAAAATATAAATATTTATACAAACACTTGTACAAATATTTATAATTACAAAATAGTATTAAAATATACATTAATGAGAGTAGATATAAAAATTATTACCTTGATCTGCTGTCTCTTCTTCCTCTTCGTTATCCGCATTAGTACTTCCAACCTCAAATGGTTCATTTAATCTTTTGTCTTTTTTTAGCCTGCTCCAACATGAAAATAGTGATCTTATTTGCTGAGTTGTTACATATTCTGAGACTTGAAGCTCTTTTCAAAAAATCAAAAGGTGCACCTGCTCTTGGCTAAACTTTTTTCCAGATAGTTCACCTTCCATAAAGAGTTTATATATCTTTTTGTCTCATACTATACCAGAAGGTACTGCGTGTAAGTAAAGCCCAACCTTTAACATATTTGCTAATGTCAGAACATTCTTCTTCAAATACCTCCTGTTGTGAGTTTGGTTTATAACTATGTAAGTTTGATTGAACTTGCATCTCCATTATGAAACTCTGTCTCATGTTATCCATTCCTGATTTTAAAGTGCTGATAATGTGTCTTTCCAACATGTGTTCTTCTAGTTCTTCTGATGTATGGAATGATCCATTAAAAATTGGCTCAGAGCAAAAGTGAAACAAATTTAGTGATCTATCTTCGCAAAACTTTTCCTTCATATTGCTTTTAAAAACTCTTGTTTTCTTGTCATTATCACTATATGGGTGTGTTAAAAACATTTGCAGATCAAAATTGACATTAGAATATTCTTGTTTTACTCCATCGCCAACTGCATAGTATCGCCACATTGTTATATAGTTATGAAAGAACTCAAATGAATGATACTGACTTATTTTAGCTATTTTTGTTCCACTCAACTTGCTTTTGCCCTTTATAGTGGCAACACCAACAGTAGAATTTTTCAGCCCATGTCCGTAATGTAAAGCAGTATAAATGCCCTCTGCACACATCAAATCGTTACCAACATCAACAAAGCTACAAATCAATGACTTTGCTCCGGCACCTTCTCTGTTGCACTGATCCTTGCCTCAACAAGGTTCGTTATAATCGTAGCGCTTAAGCTGTATTTGGTTATTTTTGCACAAAATAAAAAGAGCTTCCATTATAAAGTTGCCATGGTACGATGAAGCATTGTCAGATTTTGCAAAGAGTTTATTAAAAGCAGAATGGTCATGCTTAAACTTTGGAAAACTAATTGGGCAATTGATAGTTTCCAATAAACCTTGCTTACACCTATAAAGAGTTGTAAATTACACCTTTTTCTGTAAAATATTGTTTTTCTTAGTGAAGAAAATGTCTACATGCAGTGACACCCCCTTTTTTCCCATATATTCTTTTTGACCTTCCCTGAATTTGGATGGTAGAACTTTTTGGCAAAGTCTTTCAACCAAAACCCTGTTTCTTCATCAACACTTTCAAAAGCAAAAACTTTGGCTTTTTTCTGTTGACAATCACACACTAAATGTTTTTTATAATCAAAGATATCTTTTTCAGCAATTTTAATATCATAAATAGTATCCTCGTCGGCTGAATTATTTGATGTTAATCTTTTTATCTCAACAAAAGATTTGTTTAAATTTTCACACTCATAACAAATCTTATCATTAGGTGCTATTGAAATCTGTTGCAATTGCTTGTCAGTTAAATCACTCAAAGCAAATATTGGGCAGTGGGAGAATTAGGGAAGGTTGCACGGCAGTTAAACTGGAAATTAGTTTTGTAATATCGTTTGCTGCGTTTAAATAAATTACTCAGCTCTCTATTCTTGTACTTCAAAGATAAACCTTGCAACATAGAGAAACCATTCATAGCTGCAGCAGTAGTATTGTCAAGTCCCGCTAAACATTTTTGTTGAGATGGTTTAACAGCATGAAGTATTCGCCACAAACTACTTTCCGATAAAGGAGAGTAGTTCTCACTTCTGTAAACTTCATTATAAAATGCAATTGCATGACTCATTTTAGAGATATTTTATATACATCATTTGAGTCAAGCTTAATTTTTGTGACTCCTATGCAACATCTTGAAGAAGGTTGCTGTTAAATATGAAATCAAGAAAATGTTCAGCTTTTTTCTGGTCTAGTCGATTTCATGTAATTTCTTTTTCGACAGGAATAGTTATACCTATGTTAGCATTCTTCATTTTTTGTGCCTAATCTATCTTGTATTTGGAGCACCCAAAAACTTCCATAAGTAACTTCTTAGTAAATTTTTCATGTTCAATTAAACACAGAACAATATGTTTACCCATTGAGTCACTTTCTTCATAAATTTTAACAAATTTTTTTAGATCATCAGGTACTGCATCATTTGCCTGAAGTTTCCAAAGATAATTTTAAAACAATTGAGATAAAGTCTTCACTCTGATCTGGGGCAAAAGCTTCAGCGAACCTCTTTGCAAGCTGTACCTTGGCTCTTTCAAATTTTCTTCGTAAATTATTTTTGGTTCCATTGCTGAGATCAGCTATCTTTTTATTCTTTATCTGAAACTGAAAAGGACTGATGTGGAGTGCTTCTGATAGGTTGTTACCAGTAGATATAGCACCTTCAACCTTTTCTCCAGAAAGTAAAATTTCTTTAGGCTCAAAATCAAAACCAGTTGTGTCCTCAACTAACTCTTCGTTAGTGGCAGTACTTGTTATAGTTTGAATAAGAATGCGCTCTGACTTAAGGTGATTGTGACAAAATAAGGAACCTACAGGAACATTTTTGTTTTAATGTTTTGAAACATTTGTTGACATATTTATTAAAACACTTTTTACAGCTGGTGATTTTTTACCAACACTTAGTTCATGCATTGGATGACAACATCTTCTTGGAGGAACCCAGCCAATACCTTGAATTTTAATAAAAATCAAAATTTGAAATATTTATTTAAAAGGGTTAGTAATTAAATTTTGTTGTTGTTGAAATACGGTTGTAAACAAACTCTTACCAAAGTTAAATCTATGGTAAGGACATATATAGTTGTTATCAGAAAGCGATGTGCACCCTCGGTTTTCTATAAGAGACTTTTCTGTCCATTCTGTCTCTTGGTGCGCCTTTAAAACCTAAAAACATAAATCTTAGATATTATGCAATGTAAACTGAGGGAATTAAACAATTGTTTTACACTAGTATATGATACTAACGGGTTTTTCTTTTACAACTGCTAAGAGCATTTCTTACTTTAATTTTTGACATCCAACGTCAGATCTTGTATCTTGAATAACCTTTTTTCATTAAAACGAGGATATGGTCCACACTTGACATCATTAACTTTGCAAACATTTTCAACAACAACCTCTTGCTCTGACATTTTTTGCAACTAAGTGTCTTTTTTTAAAGTACATTAAGCATAAAATGCTCATTCTCTGTTCTGAATAATTCAGAAGTAAATGCTAAATAAACCATACTGAATAACTGTATGGGACCTTTCCCATAATGCCTAACAATAATTAATTATGTTCAATAAACATCAAGTTAAAAATGTTTAATGGAAAGTAAAATTTTTTCAAGTCCACAATCGTATAAATGAAAAAAAAAATAAAAATCAGATTTAGCATCATTTTGACGTAAAGTTATTTCAACAATCTAATATTATTTATATGTTTTTACATCACGTTCTTTGAGTACTTCTACGATAAAAGTTCTTCATTATCAATTTCTTAAATTTTATCTTTTTTTTAAAAATTTATTCAAACTAGGTAAGTTAATATGACTAGTTAATATGACTAGTTTACGTACATAAAATACGATTCAACCTTTTACACTTTGATGACTCACAAGTTTTTTTGTAAACAGTATTAGTTTCTTTAGACCATTCATATAACAATGAGATACTCTTTCAAAAAAGAATAAGATAACTCAAGTGAACTAAGGCGGGAAACCAGAATTTTTTCAACAAAAACTGTACTTATGCTATAGTTGATATTATGTTTAAAAGTTAAACAAAATGCCACATATTTGGTACCGTTGGAAAGATTTTTTGATGAATTTCTTGATGCAATTAAAATATATATTTTATAAGTAACCTACGAGATAGGATAGGCGCTAGAAAGTAGCCAATATTTACTACAAAACCTGTCCGCGCACAGAGATTAGCGCTCGTTTTCGGCTAAATTTTGCCTCAGAATATCCGTTGAGCTTTGAGCCATACAATTACATCGTGACAAAGTCTTTTAAATTAACATAGAGCTCGAAAATTAAATAAAAACCATCTTTTTTTTGTTTTACAATAATAAAACTTTGTTTTTTATAGAACAAAAACAAAAGTGATAACGTTTGTCACGTACTTTTTGTTCACAATTTTCAGTCGTGTTCACTAAAAAGCAATAAAAATTTATAAATAAATTATGGTTCGGTTGCGCCAAAGATAAATGTAATAAAAATGAGTCTCGGTTGTATTTTACTCGGTTATATTTCCTCAATATTCTCGGCTGTAGCTTTCGGTAAATTTATTATATAAATTATCTTACGCGTCATTCGCAACAGAACTGTTTTTTAAAAATTGCTTATATATACAAAAGAAATTATTGACGCCAAATACGGTTTGCATAAATTATAAAGTTCTCGGTAGCGAAGCTTACCGCGGTATGCATAAGTTATTAACGAAACAACCGATCGATTTTAACTAAAGCTTTCGGCTTTTTTTTTAGAAAAAAACTGGTTTCCCATGTTGCGTTAAAAAAGTTAGTCGTTAAAAAAGTTAATAAATAGTTCTGCACATGCGTTACGCATGTGCAGTATGGTCAAAGGAGTGTTCGTTAGGGAATGAAATTAGACGTTAAAAAAGTTGCATTGTTTCATTAGGGTATGTAAAATAATAAAAATTAGTGCATACTTTATATTAAAAATGGCTGTCCATGTTTACTCAGTTGCTGAATTCATAAGCTTTACTACTGATATATGGACCAGTAGTTCAAATGAAAGCTTCATTAGCCTGACAGGTCACTGTTTAGACAATACATTTAATCAGAAAACTGTTGTACTTAGAGTAGCTCCTTTTCCTGAGAGGCATATAGCAGCAAATATTGCTGAACTGATTGAAGATATTATGGCTGAATTTAAAATATCACCTTCAAAAATTTGTTTAATAGCTAGAGATAATGGTACAAATATTGTTAAGGCTATTAAAGATAGCCCATATGATAGTATGGCTTGTTTTTACACACACTGCAACTAGTAATTAATGAGTGTATTTTTGAACAAACAGTTGTAAAGAATGTCATTGCAAACTAGCATTCAATTGTTGGGCATTTTAGCCATTCTCCCCAAGCCTGCCTTAAACTTAAAGCTCTTCAAGAAGCAAACAATGTTCCTAAGCACAAACTTATTCAAAATGTTCCAACAAGGTGGAATAGTACCTGTCATATGTTAGAACTAATTTATGAACAAAGGAAACCTCTAACCATATATGCACTTGAAAATGGTAAGCTTCCTTTATTAAATGCAAACAAATGGATGATTATTGGACAGTTTTGTGTTTTGCTAAAAGATTTCCACAAAACAAGAGTTCGCTTGAGTGAAAATTGTCTCAGATATTATACCACAGATACAGTTTTTGAAACATTTCATTAATAAAGCTTTAATTGATGACAACTAATTCAATGGAGAATAGTTTCAAACAATATACTGATAACTATAACATCATCTTGTCAACATTTCTTTATCCCAAATTCAAATTAAAAATGTTCAAAAATGAAAACAACTTTTCAGCTGCTAAAAAAAGTACTGACAACATAACCATTCAGCTTATTAAAACCCATGAAAATATAAAAAACATTAAAGTTACTGAAAATGATTGGTCTGCGGCTTGTGACATTGAAAATATTGACTCAGAATATGAAAATAATGGTACAGTACTAAATGAATAGAAAGATATAGTAGAAATGGGTTTTGACAATTGCTTCAAAGAACTTGTAGGATTTAATTCTAAATAAATTGGTCAACTACAAACTTTAATTTCAAATGAAACTTTGTTAAACAAAATTCAACACTACTCAAATGAAGACCTTATTAACAAAGAAAGCAATCATTTGCTGTGGTGGAAATCACAGAAAACCAAATGCGACTATTAGCAAAGCTTGCTTTAAAGTATTTAAGCTGCCCACCGTCTTCTGTGAAGAGTGAAAGACTTTTTAGTATAGGTGGAAATGTATATACTGCAAAGAGATATAGCTTAACAGGAGCTCATGGTGAAATGTTAATATTTCTGAACTATAATATGAGAATTTAAAAATATTTGATTTTGTATATATTACTATAGTTAGTATAGTATAATTCTTTTAGAAGTGAGTATCTATGTTCTATTTTTTCATGAAATATAATTTATTTAGGAGTTTAAAAGCTTTGATACTATGAGGAGGTCAAATGAAAAAAAAAAATGTCATGAAAATTGTATAACTTTGTAGAATTAGAAAATTACAGGGAAAAAAAATTTGGAAAAAATAATTGCAACTCTCTTTGAGAGCTTTTGCTCAAAAATAAAAAAAGAATGCCTCCCAATGCCTTAATCAAAATTTCAAAGCATATTCTGTTGTGGATTTGAGAGTTGCGCAAATTAAAGAGTATCGTTAGCCAGGGTAACTTTGGTCAGTTTTGGCAGTTTTTCTTAAACATCTCTGAATCTTATTAATTTTTTACAGTTTTCTCTTGTGGTAATAACATTACAGGTCTTGGCTATAGGCCTCTATATTTATTTTTTTAATTTTTTTATTACAAATATTTATTTTTAAACGCCGAAAAGTGTCCAATGTTACCCCAGGTTTCTATCATGTTTGATCAATAATACCCCTGCTATGGGGTAACATTGGTCACTTTTTGGAGTTTTAAAAAATCATCAGTCCTTAAACACTTAGAGAAACATGAAAAGAACATTTAAATGGACAAAAAATTTTGCAACTAGCTCCCTGTTATTGTGCAAAAGTCATTAAAAGTCATTTTCTAGTAGGTCATTATCGTTATCTGAGGATGATGACACTTGTTCAACTCTTGCCCTTTTCTTGTTATTCTTGGTGTTACTGTTATTCTTGGTGTTATTGTTATTCTTTGATGTGGTAGGAGTTGTGTTATTCACCAGATCTTGCGGTGTTATCGCTTTGCCAGGTGTGATCTTTTTCCCTCTGGTGCGATTTGTTTTCCCATCCTGTCCACAATGTTTCACTAATAGACCTATATCTTCATTGAATACTTCCTTAACAGTACTACCGGTACCTCCTCCAATGTCTTTGTTAACCTGTGGCAAACGCTTCATGACCATTTCTTTATCGAAGGGAAATATTCCACTAGCCTTGAAGTCAGATCTCAAATTATCGCTTTTCAATTGACGTTGCAGTAGAGCAAGAAGACCGGGGAACTGATTTTTTGGTATTGATTTTTTTATGCGCGTTTCTATCTTTAGCGGACGGAAAACAGCAACGTCCAGCGGTTGAAGCAAATGGGAAGCGTATATTCCGAACTGTCGACTAGCCTTTCTCACGCTTATTCTTCCAGTTAAACATTCTTTAATAGCATTGGACAACGTTTCTTGACTGTATGAAGTTGCATATGGTCTTGAACCACGCTTTCGCTTATATTTCCTCGGCATTTTCACCGGCTAAGAATTCAAATGTATCAGAAGTGTCAAAAGATGCCAAAATAAACTTAATGTAGTCTACGAAGTAACTGTGCTATATTCACAAAAACTGTTGATATACCAAAATTGTTGATATAATAGTCGATATATATTGTTGGTATCTCTAACAAAATTAAAACATGTTATCTTTGTTAAATTTTAGGAATTTTAAAAAAAATCAACAATTGACCCCGGTCAACAAAGTCACCCCGGCAACCAAAGTTACCTCGGTTGACGGTACCATTTTGAATACTTTTTTAACGGGCAAACCTTTTTAACGCCGTAAGGCGTTAAAAAAGTTTTAATGATTTTGCGCATGCGCAGATTTCACATTTAATAAACTTTTTTAACGACTAACTTTTTTAACGCAACACCCGCCTTAGTACACTTGAGAAGTCGCGAGCACTTTTTACGCTCCGAGATAAATGTATTTAAAGTAGGCCCCTAATTCAAAAATGTGTGATTTCAGCTTATGATTTTTAGACAAAGGAAGGTTTTTTGATTTTTTTTTTTTAAATCTACCTATACTTCCATAATATGAAAAGAAACTTAGGGTGCAGTGGTCTCATTGCTTTTAATCTTAGTTTAAAAATCATAAAACCCCAAAAGTGACTTTCCAAGTATTAAAAGGGCAAAAGTTTGACCGACCATAACTCAGGAACTTGAAAATATTAAAAAAAAAAAAAAATTTACAGGCATCTTTTTAATATTACAAACAACGCAATATGTAAAATTGAGAAGGATTGAAAGATATCACTTTTGAGCATTGCCTGGTTTTGTCAGTATGTATGTATGTATGTATGTATGTATGTATGTATGTATGTATGTATGTATGTATGTATGTATGTATGTATGTATGTATGTATGTATGTATGTATGTATGTATGTATGTATGTATGTATGTATGTATGTATGTATGTATGTATGTATGTATGTATGTATGTATGTATGTATGTATGTATGTATGTATGTATGTATGTATGTATGTATGTATGTATGTATGTATGTATGTATGTATGTATGTATGTATGTATGTATGTATGTATGTATGTATGTATGTATGTATGTATGTATGTATGTATGTATGTATGTATGTATGTATGTATGTATGTATGTATGTATGTATGTATGTATGTATGTATGTATGTATGTATGTTTGTATGTATGTATGTATGTATGTATGTATGTATGTATGTATGTATGTATGTATGTATGTATGTATGTATGTATGTATGTATGTATGTATGTATGTATGTATGTATGTATGTATGTATGTATGTATGTTTGTATGTATGTATGCGTATCTATAGTAGTTGATTAAATGAAAAAGTTCTAAAAGCAATGTGCACCTCATTTCATAAAGTTGATGAGTGTATACAAAAGCTTCATGATTTTGATTCTATTATTCAAGATGGTGTTGATATTAGCTGCAAAGTTGCCTTAGATTGTGAAGAAAATGAAGATGGAGTACAAATTGTTGATGAACTGCTTAAAGTCATGCTCCAATATGCTAAACTAAAGCGTGATCTTTTGCAATGCTGTGATGCAGCAAAGGATTCTAAACTTCAGTTTCAGGGTATTTTAAATGGAAGGTATGTAACTTTTAAATCTAATATTTTAAAAAATGTTTGTTGTTATTATATTTCTGTTGTTATTTATATATTGTACAAGCCAATTACAAAATTCCTTCATCAACTTTTATTGCTTTTTAAAAGAAATTTACAGTTGTCAGCACTGTAAATTTTTTATGAATTTTTCAAGAATCTCTTCATTGATATTTTTTTTCTTGTTATTAAAATTTTTTCTTTTGCTTTAAATGAGTATTTTTAGGGAATTGATTTAAAATTTTTAGGTGTTCTAATACACAAAATACTTTGAAACAAACTCACTTAATGATACTCCTGTTTCTTTTTTTTTTTTGATAATACTTATCAACCCATATGATGAGATTATTTTTGTTTTAGAAGATAAAATCACCTTTCCATCAACTTCATATACTGCTAATTTTACTATTACAACAAAAGTGCTAGATGTAAACTAGACTTTGGATTTTAAAAAACAGTTTGTGGAGATGTACTGACAAGCAGAGTAGTTTATTGAAAGTTCAAAACAAAGTTTCAAGTTTTTTTTCAAATTGTTACCTAAGTAAAGTTTTTTTTCAAATTGAAATGAATACGCATGATTCTTTTAGTAACTTACTTAGGCAATATAAAATAACATACAAATGCGTGAAGGTGTTTTACAATATTAAATGATCAGCTTGAAAAAATTGTTTTTACATTTAAAGCTAAGTACAAGATAAATACAAGAACAGTTTTATACCTGGACAGAAAAATATTTTTCTTTTGTTTATGGGTCATCAAGCTGTATTCATGTATTAATTGCTCATAGACTATTTCCAGTGCTCAACTGTGAAAAAAATAAAGGCTGGTATTTTTAACATCCTAAAAGTTTAATAGATTTTAAATATTTATTTATAGAGAATAGAATGTATATAAATATAATATTATATGATATTATCATGATTAATATAATATTAACATAATATTATATGATATTACTGTATAATACTGTTATGATATTATCTTACAATATAAATATATTATTAATATTAAGATAATATTAATATTTATATCAAACTATTAAGATAATAATTACTAGTGTTAAGATGTTAAGATACTATTATATCAATGCCCAGAGGTAAACAACACTAAAACCTTTTTTTAAAAAAAAGTTTCTTTTTTAATGATCTTTGTATAACTTGTTGTGATTTTGCTAGTGGTACATAGCACTTTGTCCTCTTCATAACAATTACACTGTATCCTCTTCATAACAATTACACTGTGTCCTCTTCATAACAATTACACTGTGTCCTCTTCATAACAATTACACTGTGTCCTCTTCATAACAATTACAGAGATAACAATTACAGAGATAAACTTTGAAAATGGGCTTGTAAGTAAGAAAAAACCACATAAAAAACAAACTGTTTTTTGCTCTCCTGTAAGGGAACAATAAAGACAGTGTTGGGGCACTGATACATCAATATAGGGTTATATCTTAAGGTATTGAAGTAATATTGGACAGTATTTGATTAGTGATTAGATATTTTTTCAAACTTAGATGTATAAAGAAAAATAGCACATTGACTAATTGTAGAATTTATATAAAGAGACAATTGATGAGCTTAGAGATATCTAGTATTAGTTTGTTATTGCTTCCTGATATTTCAAATATCAAAGAAAATATATTAAAAAAAAAAAAAATTGAAAGTATTCTAGTTAATACTTTGTTTTGGTAATATCTGTTTAAAATTACTTTACTAATTTTCTTTATAGACAGGAAATTGGTACTTTGTGTGAAATTTACGCAAAAAATCTTGAAACCCTTCAATCCAGAAACTCAGATGATGAAATACTAGAATTCAAGCATGTTGCAGATTTCATGAACACTGTTTGGAATCAACACCATAAATCAAATCACCCTTTGGGTAATGTATCTAACAATGATTGTGAAGTTGAGATGACTCAAGATCGTACAAATCAATATATTTGTCCGATAACAAAGGTTGTAAAGCTTTCGTTTTGGTTTTTTGTTTTGTTTTGTTTTTCTTTTTTGCTATTTTTAACTTTTCCTGCTGTTCCATAGGTTCTCTTATTTTATGTTTGTTTTACGTTTGTATAAAATCTTTAACTATAGGTTGAGTTTGTTGATCCAATGCTAAACATAGCTTGTGGGCATTCATACAGTAAGGAAGCCATACTTTCTCATATTCAATTAAGTAAACGTAAATGCCGTTGTCCAGTTGGTGGTTGCGTTCAGCTTGTAAAACTTGAAAATCTCAAAGAAAATATCGTTATTTCTTACGAGATGAAAAATTTACGTAAAAGCAAATGACTCTTTAATTCATGAGTTCTTTCTTCTGGTGATATCTTTTTTAAATTTTGTACTTATTTTTTCCATTTCTAAAAAAGATTTTGTTAAGATTGGGAACCCTTAAAATAGTTGTTCAGTAAATAGTTGTTCACTTGCCCCCTTTTTTCGTGACTATTTTTGTATCGTTAACAAGAAAAAGTTGAACTTTTTATCGGATAAAAAGAAGTTAACTAATAAAAATCTTTTTTAAATCTGAAAAAATCCCCACACAAATCGCTTACCCCAAAAAATCTCACCACACGCGCTAATCGAAAAAAAAGTCAACTTTTGTTTGATTGTAAAAATTTCCATTAAGATAAGGCATTAAATAATTTCGTATAAAACTAAAGGAAACATGTTTTCAATTTTAAAATGCATGAAGGTATGGTCGATGCGGCCAAAAACAGTGCAATTTCAAAAACTTCGTCTACTATTCCGGTTGAGTAGACAAGCTTTTTTTGGATAAGCTTGCATAGCACCATAGTCACAAGAATATATAGTCTGGAAACAAAGGCCGTTTCCATTGTTCAACCGCTTTATGTTGAAACTTGACCCGGTGAAGGTGCACAAAACGAATACGTTCACATTATTCCCCCTGTAATTCTGAACTGAAAATTAGGTTTTGTATTTAATATTGAGATTTTTTAAATAATTTTTGTGTAGATAATTTCTCCGATATGTTAAGAAAGATTATTTAAGATTTAAAAACCTCTTTAAATAAATAGAATGCTTTATTTAAAGTTTCTTTAACATAAATATTTACATACTTTTTGCTGATTTCTATTACTAATTACTGCTGTTTTGTACTGTTGCTGTTATGTACTTCTTGTGTTAGTAAATATGATTTGCATTTTAGTGTGTGTGTGTGTGTGTGTTTATATATATATATGTATATATATATATATATATATATATATATATATATATATATATATATATATATATATATATATATATATATATATATATATATATATATATATATATATATAAATTTACTTTTTAGCTTTTAAAAATAAGGTGGAGTGTGTAGAATGCAACTAAATAGAATAACAGTTTTCACGCGTGAGTGATTTTAAAAAAGAAATAAGCTATGGAATTTGATAGTGGAATAAAAATAGTACAGCGCGATTGATTTTAAATTATTATTATAGGATACATATATGCAGGCCCGCCGAGAGGGGGGGGGGGCAAAGGGACAGTTTGTCCTGGGCAGCAGATGTCGATGGGGCGCCAGATGCCGAAGTAATATAAAAATAGTTTTTTTAATCTTAAAATGCCATAATTGAAATGTTTATTACTCGCGTTATATCATTATTTTTAATTCCTCGAAAAAATTTTAAAATACGAACTCATCAATGATTTCGTACTCTATACGCTGTTAAATTAAAAATGTCCCTTGAGATTTTCGCATTCATCAGACTAAAGTAAAAAAAAACGTAAACGTTGATAATTAGCAATAACAAACTGTGAATACAATTTAGAAATAATTCTATTCAGAATTTAGAAAGTAATAGTAAAAATTTTTCAACTCTTTACGATCAACTTATTTATGGTAATTCATGTTTAAGATTTATATTTAACTATTGAAATATTGATTTATGACATTAGCTTTTTGAGATTGAGTTTATAATTTTTTGATGATTTTGCGTAGTTGACTATGCTATTATTTTATTGATGCGTACGGTTATTTACAGTAACTGTTAATAATGAATCGTAAAAAACTTTCTGGTGCCCAAAATAGATTGGCTTCCAAAAGGGTAAAAGAATGTGAAAAAAATAAACAAACGCTCCAAGAATTGCGTTGGTTTTACAAAGCTACTAATCAAAATACTGATTTGAAGATGAGTTAGTAGAAATATATAGGTTTATATATATATACAGGGCCGCCGCGTGCGGGGGGTTACTGGGTACTTTTTACCCGGGCGCAGGATCAGAAGGGGCGCACACCTGACAATAATTTTTTTTTACTTTAATAAAAAAGACAGGGCTTCAAAAAAAAACTCCTAATTTTATAATATAAGTTTATTGTAACAATAGGAGTTTAAGAATTGTTGCCTCAGCAATACAGCATTATCCGAATTCATATGCGGAAGTCTGAGACTACTCAAAACTTTTGCGGGAAAATACTCATAATGGCTGCTTTGTTTATAAAAAACACATGTATATCTATATTTATTATATACATACATACATATATATATCAACAAAAGTTAAAGTACATTGCATAACTGAGATTCCAAGACTTCATTTAGATTCGCTAAGTAACATAAAAATACCTTTAATACTTGAATTATTCTGTTTTATAAAAACAAAACATGTTCAGTTTCAAGAAAAAAGATTCTGGCTGTCAAAACAGAAAAAATGCGGCAAATAGGACAGCAAATGAGCAAAAAAATAAACGTACACTCGAAGATTGTGGTATACGAGCTACAAAAAAAGGAGATGGGGATAGGCCTGCTGTTTCCACATTGATTATTACAAATTCCTCCCAGACACGTCAAGCTTTTGAAATAGTAAGTTCATTAATTTAAACATAACCTTCTTTTTCATATATCTTTCCTATTATACTATTGCTATATAAATCAAGAGATTTTAAAATCATTTACTTCATTTTCTATAGGATGGCTTTGGAAATGAGTCTTTTTAAAATTTTTTGAGCTCAGAAGAAGCACTGCCTCCTTCAAGTAGCACAATATCGGCAACAAGAGTTGAAAATGGAAACAATTTATTGGTAAATTTTGCTTTGCAAAGATTTTTTTAATAGTCATTTTGAGCTTGTGTAAGTAATATACTTATTTAAATACTTATTTGAAATAATAGTGTAAAGATAAGATGGTTGAGGCAATTTTTACATCCTGCTTTGTGGGCTGAAAATATGTCTAAAGTAGAACGTGATGCAGTTGTTCTTCAGGGGCCTCCTAAAAATCCTTCATCTTTTCCGAGAGACTCGAACAAGATTAAGGTTCCTGAATAAGTTTTCCACGAAATAACTTGCAATGGGGAAAAAATAAACAGAGATTGGCTTGTTTGGAGTGCAACTTCTAAAATATTTCTTTGCTTTCCGTGCTCACTTTTCGGAAGCAAGCAAGCTTGAGGGGCTGGTAATCAATCGCATCTTCTACGTTGGAATGGTGGCATCAATGGAAACTGGAGAAAGCTAGCTGACAAAGTAAAAAGCCACATAAACAATCCTCACCATCGAGACTATTACATTAAGTGGAAAACAGCGCTGGAAAGCATGGAAAATCAGTGTGGGGTTGATTCAAGTCTAGATAAATTGGTAAGAAATGAGGCAGCTAGGTGGCGTGAAATTCTGCGGTGCATCTTAGATGTAATTCTCTTCTTAGCATCACGCAACCTTAGCTTTAGAGGTATATTTATGAACGTTAATTGTTATATTTATATTTACATTTTAATTTATCTGCACTCTAATTAAACAGAAAGTCGTGATTTATATGTGTAATTATAATTCTTGTTTTAGGCTCATCAAAAATGATTGGTGATGACGATAACGGCAACTTTCTTGCAACTATAGAGCTACTCGCAAAGCACAACAAGACTCTTCAGTTACACCTAGAAGAAGTTTCTCGCAGCCAACAAGAATCTAAACAAATTGTTGCTCATTATTTGGGTTGGAGTTCTCAAAATGAATTTATCAAAGAGTGTGGAAGAATTGTGGCAATTTACTATTCCATTCTTGCCGATGGAACGCCTGACGTCTCTCATACTGAGCAAATTGCCTTTGTTCTCCGCTTTGTTTACTATGGTATTGATAAAAGATGGGTAGTTAAGGAGCGTTTTCTTAGGGTCGAAAATCTCGAAAAAAAGAAAGGTGCAGATATTGCCAAGCTAATTATGGACGTCTTGGAGCAAAACGACATTGATCTGAAGAACTCCCGAGGTCAAGGATACGATAATGGTGCCAACATGTCTGGTGTGTACAAAGGAGTACAAGCGATCATTCTTCAAAGAAATTTTCAAGCTTTCTACATGCCATGCAGCGCTCATAACCTTAACCTAGCTGGTGTTCACTCCCTTGAATCTTCTGTAGAAATGAAGAACTATTTTGGCCAGATTCAGTTACTCTACAATCTTTTTAGTGGAAGCCCTAAAAAGATGGAAAATCTTGACCGAGACGACTGGTTTGTCTCTTCATCAAACCTCGCAAACCCGATGGAGTGCACGCATTGAGGCTGTAAAGCCGTTGGTTAAGCGACCCCGAGAAATTCTTCTTTCTTTGCAGAAACTTCGGGATCTTGATTTAACTGGAGATATTTTGAAATACGTAAAATCTTTGGAGAAATGGATTCAGTCATTTGAGTTTATTATCATGACAACCTTCTGGTTCAAAGCACTTCAAGCAATAAACTATGTCAGCGTGTTATTTCAATCAGAAAATATTACTCTAGATGATGAGATGAAACTTATGAAGACTCTTATCGAGGATCTTACTAGATTTAGATCTTCTTGGCCCGAATTAGTTAATGAAGCACATTTGGTTGCCTCCGGTCTAGCAAGCTATGGATTTCAGTCAAAATTAGTTCAAAAAAGGACAAGGAAGAGGAAATCGTTTTACGAAGAAGCAAGTAACGAAGTTCATTTCTACGAAAACGATGAAAACCAGTTTGAGGTGAACGTATTCAACACCGCTCTCAATACTTTAATTCAACAAATGAGAGACAGATTTCAAGCTGCAGAAAAGATGACGAACATTTTCTCGTTCCTATGGCTCTCAGAATCAAATAGTAGGTCGAGTGAAGAAAAAGAAGTTAAACAACCTAACGTGGAGGAGAAATGTAAAACTTTGGCGCAAATCTATGTGAGTGATGTAGATGAAGACAAACTTATTTTAGAGGTCCGTCATCTGGATACTCTGAAGCGCGCCAATCTTTTCGGTCCAAAAGAAAATCTCACTTCAATGAAGCTATTAAATGGAATCTATCAGAAAGGTCTAGAGCCTCTCTTCGAATCAATATGCATTTTGTTACGCATTTTTAACACGATTCCCGTTTCCATCGCCGAAGGAGAGCGGTCTTTCAGTAAGCTTGGTCTAGTAAAAACAACATTAAGATCTACAATGAGTCAAGACCGGCTAACTAATCTCCTAGTTATATCTATTGAACACGATCTTGCAAAAAGTCTGTGCTACGACGAGGTCATTACGAATTTTGCTATGAATAAAGCCCGGAGAGTAAACTTCTCTTGAAGCATTAAATATCTATTACATTTAAAACTTACAGTTACTTGCAATATAAATAAAGTTCAATAACATGTCTATTTGTGCATTTCTTTTTTAATATATTAAAAAAATTATTAGAGACTTCCTCGACCCACGCCCTCAGAATTCAGTAAAAAAAGATTAGCATTTGGACAGTACTTAAACTTTTTTTTGGATTCGGTTGATATGATAGAGCGCAAGTGAAATTTTGACCCCGGGCGTCATTAAGGATCGCGGCGGGCCTGTATATATATATATATATATATATATATATATATATATATATATATATATATATATATATATATATATATATATATATATATATATATATATATATATATATATATATATATATATATATATATATATTATTTTCGAAGCAATTTACGAATATTAATCATTTTTCACAAAATGCCAATATCCGTTGCAGAGAGTGAAAGATCTTTTTGTAAACTTAAGATTATAAAAAACCATTTCAGAGCCACCATGGGACAAGAGCGACTTTCAAATCTTATGATGTTGTCTATTGAAAATGATCTCGCGAAATCATTGTCATATGATGAAGTAATTTATAATTTGCTTCGAAAAAAGCTCGAAAATTTTGTTTAAATTAGGAATTGTTTATGCTGTGGTTAGTTAGCAAAAATTGAAATAAAGTTAAAGTAGTTATAAAGGCATAATGTATTTTTTTGCTTCTATGCTAAGTATATATATGAAGCGAAATCTATAAGGGCGCCAAAAAAGGTTTTGTCCCGGGCGGCTTGAAGGCTCTCGGCGGCCCTGCATATATGTATAATATACAATAATATATATTAATCTTGCGTGTCCCGTCCTTTATAATTAGAGAGCTTACGATATGAAAACTGCAACGGCAACGGAGACGACAAAGGTCTTGATCGAGCGGTTGCGACTTGCAGTTGCGGTGTTCTAATAAAATTAGTTACGAATTTCCGCTTCAAAAAAAAGAAAACATCTTGAAATAAACAAAAAAAATTTAAAAATGGCTCCTTTAAGAAATGTTAGAAATAGTTTATTACTTGCATTAGAATCAAATATCATAGACGACGAGGAATTTTTACAACTGTAAAAATTAAATTTGTCTAAGAATCCAGATTTACCGAGTTAAGCAATTTTGTTTAGAAATCATGTCTGATGATGATTGCAAAAGTGAATTTAGATTTCTACGTAGTGATATATATCGCTTACTCAATGTACTTCAACTACCTCAAGAGTTTTTATGTTATAACGGGTTAAAAGTTACTCCGGTGGAAGCACTGTATATTTTTTTAAAACGGTTTTCCTACCCATGTAGACTACTCGATATGATACTCGATTTATATATATATATATATATATATATGTGTGTGTGTGTGTGTGTGTGTGTGTGTGTGTGTGTGTGTGTGTGTGTGTGTGTGTGTGTGTGTGTGTGTGTGTGTGTGTGTGTGTGTGCGTGTGTGTATTTAAACTTATGTATATATCCTAAATTTGTATCAGAAATTAGATAATTACTTTGTTACACTTTTGGAGCAAGTACCACTTTGATCCATTTATAAGCCGTTTTCAGAAAACACGAATTTCAATGTTTTGACGTTGCGTAAAAAGTTTTAAAACGGCATTTCAGGGAATCCCATTCATTGCGCATGCTTAGTGTCAAATATTTATCAAAAATTGTAGAAGCTGCCGTTGCAGTTTTCTTATCGTAAGCTCTCAATTGACAAACTAGACGGCTATTTTCATTGCCACATATCTCTTAACAAACATTGGATAAACAATTATTACTTTGACCTATATTCTTTAATAATAAATTACTAATAAAATATAATAATAAATTACTAATAAAAAAAAAAAAAATCAACACATAACATATAAAGTTAATATAATACAAATGACAATATTAAAAAACGACAATATTAAAAAAAAAAAACAACATAAGAAAAAGTTATATAAAAAGGACACAGTTTCGAATTAAAAAAAAACAAACTGAAAAAGCCACTTTGAAATTTTTCTACTACGGTTTTTATAATTATTCGATGCAGAAGATAAAACAATCGAGGTCGATGTGTTTCGAAGTCGAAGTCGAAGCTTCGACGTCGCAAAAAGTCGTGTGTGAACCAGAGATAAAACAATCGAGATACGGTTTTCGAAATCGTATATTTTTTGTTCGACTTTGAAAGCCGTCAGTTAGGCGAAGTTTCTTAAATTAAACGGAGTTGAAATCCGTTCAACTTCGAAAAAAAGTTCATTAAACGATGTCGAAATCCGTTTAACTTCGAAAAAAAGTTAATTAAACGGTTACGAAAGCCGTAAAAAGTTGTAGCTTTAATTTTAAATCGATTTTGAAAACCTTTAAAAGTCGTTAAAACTTAATTAAAACGATGTTGAAAGCCGTAACAAGCCGTAACTTTAAATTTAATTGACTTTGAAAACCTTTAAAAGTTGTTAAAACTTAATTAAAACGATGTTGAGAGCCGCTAAATGTTGTAAATCAAAATTTTACGGTTATGAAAATCGTATAAATTTGTTTACATTATATTTAACGAATTTGAAAACCATATAACTTTGTTTATGTTATTTAACAAGATTTAAACATTGTAAAACATTAAACAAATATGCCAAAGACCCATCGCTCGCTGGTTTGGCAGTACTTCCTGAAGGAATACAGAGGAGATAAGGCCTATGGTGTGTGCAATATCTGCAAGAAGGACCTAAAAATGAATACTGGGTCAACATCGACCCTGAGTTGTCACCTGCGATCCAACCATAAGGATGAGTACATCGAAATGTGTCAGAATCAAAAGATACAGAATGAGGCAGAAGCTGCCAAGGAGGACAAAATTGAAGAGGCAGAAGATGAATTGGAAACAGTTGGCACTGGTAAGTTAGTTACATAATGGATCTTACGATGCGATGTAGCGAAGTTATACAACTTTTTTTTTATGTAAACAACGAAATCCGGGGTTAATTCAATGTTAACAAATGTATACAATTTTTTTTAGGTCACAGGAAAAGAAAAAGGGTTCTAAAAGCCAGAAAGAATCTGTGCTATCCAACACAGAGCACCACTCAACTTCGTGGTGACATGGAGCTCATGATTTACCTTGCAACTGACAATCAGCCTTTCTCCATATGTGACTCTATCCTGTTCCAAAGACTGCTTGCCCACTTTGACTGAAGGTTTAAGGTTAAAAGTGGTGCCTGCATGGCTCGCTTCAAGTTACCTCTCCTCTATAGGAATCTGCAGATGGCCATGAAGAGCATGTTTGACAAGGAGCTTCCTCATTGCGACCGAGTTGCAATCAGCACTGACATCTGGACCTCACGCAACAACGACCCATTCATGGCGGTGACTCTTCATTACATCACCAAAGAGTTTGTTCTACGAAAGGTAACTGTTGGAGTTGTTCCATTCCCAGGTAAGCACACTGGTCAGAACATTGCTACTCAGTTGGACAACTTGGTTAAACGTTTTGAGTCACTCAAAATGGTCAAGAAGCGGGTTGTTGTGTGTGATCAAGCTTCAAATATAAAAGCTGCACTGAGGAAGTCAGAGACTATTGCTGATCTTGAAAGTGGTTCAATCACGTGCATTGATCACAAGCTTAACATGGCCCTGGAAAGGACTGTCAACAAACAGCCTGATATCAAGGCTGCTATCGATGCATGCAGGACAATCTCCGCCCGAGTCCATCACTCTCCTCTTGCTAAAGGGGTGTTGAAAAAGAAGTGCCTCGAGATGAATGGTAATATTTTTAACTTTTTAAGTAGATACGAATACGAAGTTTTACAACTTAATGTCAAATTTTTACAAGTATTTTTTAATTTCAAACAAAGTTTTCTAAGAGTTTACGATTTCATGCGAGGTTTTTTGCGAAATTTTATTTTAGTTTTTGTTTCAGTACCCTACAGAAAGATCACTGCTCCTTGTGCAACCAGATGGAACTCTGTCCAGATGATGCTCCTAGACATCAACCATCTTTAAAGTGTGCTGTGTGCTCTCCGGGCTGACAAAAAGGAATGGACCACACTCATTCCTACGGATGAACAATTTGAGCTGGTTGCAACCATTCTGCCACTCCTGACCACATGCCGAGTCATCTCTGAGTCAATGTCGAGTGATAAGAAAATGACAATGGATAGAGCACTGACAGCCATTGTTCACACTAGAGATAAAACAATCGAGGTTGATGTGTTTCGAAGTCGAAGTCGAAGCTTCGACGTCGCAAAAAGTCGTGTGTGAACGTGTTTCGAAATCGTTAAAAGTTGTATGAAATTTATTTAAACGGTTTTCAAAATCGTATTACTTCGAATAAAATATATTTTCGCGGTTTTCAAAACCGTAAAAAGTTGTATAAAATTTAATTTGACGGTTTTCAAAATCGTATTAGTTCAAATAAAGTATATTTTCGCGGTTTTCAAAATCGTAAAAAGTTGTGTAAATTCGAAAATGGCGTGTTTTAAAACTGTTTAAAATTTCTAACGGCTTTCAAATTCACTTCCAAAAATTTAACTGTCTTCGAAATCGTTTAAGTAAACGAAACGAGTGCATACAAAAAGTATACAAACGAACGTCGCGTGACATCGTTCAGGTTTTAAGCTCAATGACTTCAAGTTCAAGTTTAATGACTTCAACTTCAAGCTCTATTAGCAAAAATTTTAAAGTGAAGTGAACTGATAAGCCATATTTTAAGCTGAACTTGTATGTGGCTGTACTAGTACTGTTATGCTCTTCCCTTCTATTCTCCTAGACTCCTACTCTATCCCTTAGATTTGGAAAAAATCACAATCGATGAGAAGCTAACTATGTTCAGGTTCAAAGACATCGGTATAAAGTAAAGTGAAGTGATAACTGGTTTGGTATATGCTAGCAATCTCTGCCCTTCTATTTCTTAATAATAAAAATTTGAAGTATACACTACAGTAACATTACAGAAATACAGAATATACAAAAGATATGCTAAAACCCTTTCATTTAATAATCATTCTAGATTTCATAAATCCAATTTCTTAAACATGTGAAAAAAATTATTTGCATATTATCGATTACCTAATCTAAAATAATCCTAGCATGCTTCCCTAGTAAAGAATATTTAGTTGTCCGCTTCCAGTCTTTCATTTTCATTTTTTTGTGCAAGTTCCTGGCCTTGGGAGCCTAAATGATGTCTGTCTCACCTTTCCAGTTCAACAATACTGGAGTTTACATTTTTTTATCATCATCATCATCATCATCATCATCATCATCATCATCATCATCATCATCATCATCATCATCATCATCATCATCATCATCATCATCATCATCATCATCATCATCATCATCATCATCATCATCATTTTGATTTCTGTCTGGAGCAGATCTTGCTGCCATTTGCTCTTCCATGGAGTGGTATTCCCAAATTGGTACAAAGGAGTTTAAGAGATCGAAGTTCTCGTTGATGAAGACCAACTTCTCAGTGGTTTTTGGAGACAACCTGCATCTCTTTTCGTGGACCACCTGTCCAGCTTCACTAAAGGCCCGCTCACTTGAGGCACTTGAGGCTGGCAGGCAATAATACTCCCGTGCAAGTCCTGCCAAGATGGGCATCTCTTTGCGATGTGTCCTCCACCAGTCAAGGACATTAACCTTCGAATCTATCACAGTTGTTTCTCTGAATTTTGCCCACTCAACGGAAATTGGAGGACCCTCAGCTGTAGCATTTGTCTGCCTGAATTGGCTGGACACAGTCTAAAAGAAAGGAAGGAAGTTAGTAAACGTTTAGTAAACTTCGTATAACTTCGCTTTCTTTAATCTAAAATTGTTTAAATTCAAATAGTTTTTAAAAAGTTCGTTTAACTTTGAACCGCCCCCCCTCTCCCCCGTATGGCATCGTATCCTCAAATTAAAATTTTTATGACTTTGTTTGTTCGATTGCATTAAGATTAGTAGATGTATATTTAACTAGTTTTAAAGAAATTTATTTTATATTATACTTAATAGCTATTACCTTTGCTGCTGCCTTCCAGAATTCAGTCTCACCATCATCTTCAAGAAACTCATCGGTGATCTCATCTGAGACATTGATTGTACCTTGCTGGTTTGACATCCAGTATGCTGTTGTAGGATGACTGGTTTTCAACTTGTCAAAAATCTCATCCCTGACACCATAAGCGTGCAGTTTTTAGCCTTTCAAGAAGGGGTGCAATAGGCAGCCTACAGCATAAGGCATGATGCCACATCCTCCTCTTGGGAATCGTTTCTCAAGTTCTACAATGAGCTCAACCATGAAAGGATCTACTCCAGTGACACTGTTCTTTCTTATTTCTTTGACCCTCAGAGAAGCACACCTATCCACAAGATGAACAATGGCTGTCAGTGCTCTATCCATTGTCATTTTCTTATCACTCGACATTGACTCAGAGATGACTCGGCATGTGGTCAGGAGTGGCAGAATGGTTGCAACCAGCTCAAATTGTTCATCCGTAGGAATGAGTGTGGTCCATTCCTTTTTGTCAGCCCGGAGAGCACACAGCACACTTTAAAGATGGTTGATGTCTAGGAGCATCATCTGGACAGAGTTCCATCTGGTTGCACAAGGAGCAGTGATCTTTCTGTAGGGTACTGAAACAAAAACTAAAATAAAATTTCGCAAAAAACCTCGCATGAAATCGTAAACTCTTAGAAAACTTTGTTTGAAATTAAAAAATACTTGTAAAAATTTGACATTAAGTTGTAAAACTTCGTATTCGTATCTACTTAAAAAGTTAAAAATATTACCATTCATCTCGAGGCACTTCTTTTTCAACACCCCTTTAGCAAGAGGAGAGTGATGGACTCGGGCGGAGATTGTCCTGCATGCATCGATAGCAGCCTTGATATCAGGCTGTTTGTTGACAGTCCTTTCCAGGGCCATGTTAAGCTTGTGATCAATGCACGTGATTGAACCACTTTCAAGATCAGCAATAGTCTCTGACTTCCTCAGTGCAGCTTTTATATTTGAAGCTTGATCACACACAACAACCCGCTTCTTGACCATTTTGAGTGACTCAAAACGTTTAACCAAGTTGTCCAACTGAGTAGCAATGTTCTGACCAGTGTGCTTACCTGGGAATGGAACAACTCCAACAGTTACCTTTCGTAGAACAAACTCTTTGGTGATGTAATGAAGAGTCACCGCCATGAATGGGTCGTTGTTGCGTGAGGTCCAGATGTCAGTGCTGATTGCAACTCGGTCGCAATGAGGAAGCTCCTTGTCAAACATGCTCTTCATGGCCATCTGCAGATTCCTATAGAGGAGAGGTAACTTGAAGCGAGCCATGCAGGCACCACTTTTAACCTTAAACCTTCAGTCAAAGTGGGCAAGCAGTCTTTGGAACAGGATAGAGTCACATATGGAGAAAGGCTGATTGTCAGTTGCAAGGTAAATCATGAGCTCCATGTCACCACGAAGTTGAGTGGTGCTCTGTGTTGGATAGCACAGATTCTTTCTGGCTTTTAGAACCCTTTTTCTTTTCCTGTGACCTAAAAAAAATTGTATACATTTGTTAACATTGAATTAACCCCGGATTTCGTTGTTTACATAAAAAAAAAGTTGTATAACTTCGCTACATCGCATCGTAAGATCCATTATGTAACTAACTTACCAGTGCCAACTGTTTCCAATTCATCTTCTGCCTCTTCAATTTTGTCCTCCTTGGCAGCTTCTGCCTCATTCTGTATCTTTTGATTCTGACACATTTCGATGTACTCATCCTTATGGTTGGATCGCAGGTGACAACTCAGGGTCGATGTTGACCCAGTATTCATTTTTAGGTCCTTCTTGCAGATATTGCACACACCATAGGCCTTATCTCCTCTGTATTCCTTCAGGAAGTACTGCCAAACCAGCGAGCGATGGGTCTTTGGCATATTTGTTTAATGTTTTACAATGTTTAAATCTTGTTAAATAACATAAACAAAGTTATATGGTTTTCAAATTCGTTAAATATAATGTAAACAAATTTATACGATTTTCATAACCGTAAAATTTTGATTTACAACATTTAGCGGCTCTCAACATCGTTTTAATTAAGTTTTAACAACTTTTAAAGGTTTTCAAAGTCAATTAAATTTAAAGTTACGGCTTGTTACGGCTTTCAACATCGTTTTAATTAAGTTTTAACGACTTTTAAAGGTTTTCAAAATCGATTTAAAATTAAAGCTACAACTTTTTACGGCTTTCGTAACCGTTTAATTAACTTTTTTTCGAAGTTAAACGGATTTCGACATCGTTTAATGAACTTTTTTTCGAAGTTGAACGGATTTCAACTCCGTTTAATTTAAGAAACTTCGCCTAACTGACGGCTTTCAAAGTCGAACAAAAAATATACGATTTCGAAAACCGTATCTCGATTGTTTTATCTCTGCTACATACCATTAATATTTGCATGTAGCACCATTCTGGAATTAACGCTACATTGGAATTCAAGTGCACGCCCACGGAAGGAAACAAAAATTTTAACGTTTTGAATACGGTAATAAAAATATCAAGTTAATTATGAATGCATAGTTATGTCTATTAATCATTATTTTTACTGGCAACACCCCACCATGGCAATGCCCTATAAAACGATTAATAAAAACATACACACACTTCATCTTTTTTATTAACAGATATTTTATAAATGAATTGAGTGTGTTTGACCACAGATATTATATCTTATTTAGAAATTTTAGAAAACACCCCTTTATACAAGTCAGAAATGTCTTCTAACATGGAGCAACTTGTGAGTCGCTTAGAAGCAGTTACCAATCGTCTTGAGGCTGTAGCTTCTCGAGGTGGGGGAAGTACAATAAAAGCTGCAGTAGGTAAGCATGTCTTTTAATACATGTGACTATATATATATATATATATATATATATATATATATATATATATATATATATATATATATATATATATATATATATATATATATATATATATATATATATATATATATATATATATATATATATATATATATATATATATATATATATCAAAACGAGTTCTTAAAAGAATGTTTTGTTTTTTTACAATTTAAGCTGACTGATCCTCAATATAAAACACCGCTTTTACATTATGGATTTTCTTTTCATTTGAAAATAAGAAAACAAAAGATATGTATAACTTATCTGCAATTGCTTTTCCCAATATTTAAGCTTGTTAATTATAAATCTGGAAATATAATAAAATGATGTAAGTAAATGAAAATGAATGATATAAAAATTAATTTGTTTGCAAATTAAAGATTTTATTGTGATGAAAAATTAGACAAAAAATACAAGTTCTTCAAAAGTTTTCAAACTCTTTTTTGATCGTTTTTTTAGGCAAACTTTTTTTAAACTTTCTAACAACAAAAAGGACATTTTGAAGGTGGTTGTCATCTCTTGTAGCTGCAATAAGATCATGATTGAACTCAATATTCCTTTCTGCAATATCATTAACAATAGAGTTGTTTTTGATCCATACAATAAACTCCTGCATTTGAGAGTGGTGAAGATCATCTACAGTGTTGAGACTATAATTGAGTCACTCTTTATTTATACATTTTAACACTTCAAGAGCAAATATAGTCACTCTATATTTGCTCTTGAAGTGTTGAAATGTTTGAAAAGAAGGTAGTTTTGCACAGAAATCAGCTCAGGTAGCTCTTTCCAATTTGTAAATTTGATGAGTTACAATGTTGAAACTTCTCTGACTCTTCAAACTCAACTAGAACTTTCAGCATTTGTAGCTTTGTTTCAGCTGGGACTTCTTGATCCCCTAGAATAACACACAGAGCTGGGGAGTTAAGTACCAGATATTGCATCCCATGCTCAAAAACAAAGCATTTTTAATTTTATTGACTTTTCTCAAAGCATACACTATCTGGATAGAACTTGAAGTTTTGTACTTCTGCTCCAAGGAAGGAGGCTAGCTTACAGACTATTCCATAAACATTCCTTGGAAATACCATAGCAGTAGTTGAATTTGTCAAAAATATCTTTGCTCCCTCTGCACCTGTGTGAAGAACAGACCCAATCTTTTGATCATCCTGTTGCAAGTCCAAGTTACATAAAATTTTCTCTTCATTAACTTTCTCACAGTTTTTGGGCCACTTCTTTAGTTTGACATAAAGATCCCTACTTGGATTATTAGCTTTCTTCCCAGTAAGAGTAGCCATATAGTGAGGTATGCTTGCTTCATATATGTGTCTCCTTAAGCTTTCAAAATATCTATTAAAATTTTGACTGCTTCATTGACTTCACCTGTATTGCTTGCAGTTGTATTACAGCAGATATCAATTATCTGATCTTTACATCCATAAGTTTAGTCAACTCTTTTTGAAGAGAGACATCGAACAACAGCTTAAAGATGGTCTTCCATGGTGTCATCATGTAGGGAGTTTATCTGTTCTACTTATGTTCTATCTAAAAATTAAAATAATCAGTCAGAAAATATATAGCTGTCTAAATTGAATGACAAATTTAAAGCAGCAACTTTGGGACACTTATCTTACTGATTACAGCTTGCTTTTCACAAGATGTGTTTATTATTATGTAAAAAAAAAAGTCATCAGGAAAAAAATAAATTTATTAAAAAAAAAATAGATAGTACTAAAATATCTATCTCATATTAAAACGCTGTGCTGGTGAAATGAAAATCATGTATGTATGTATGTATGTATGTATGTATGTATGTATGTATGTATGTATGTATGTATGTATGTATGTATGTATGTATGTATGTATGTATGTATGTATGTATATATGTATGTATGTATGTATATACACACAAAAACACACATATACATATAACTTCTGTTTTAGATGATGATCCAGCTTGGTTTGACGATTTTAAAGTAGTAAGAAAGTCTAATATGTTTTAGAATACAGTGAAATTGTTTCAATTTCAATTCTCTTTAAAATACTTCTGGTATGTTTGTTTATCATTTTGTTAACAAGTTTTAAAAGAATCATGTTTAAAGTTTGTAATTTTTAGTTCAATGCGAAGTTTCTGTCTGGGTTTGTCAATGATACCATTGCCCTTGGAGGTGAGCTGGAACAAATGGTATGTTTTTTGTATGAAATATGTTTTTAAAAATGGACTTAAATATTTATGTAAAATAAAACTTATTAGGTTAGCATCTATTCAAATATTGTTTGATTACATTTTCCTTGTGTGTGCTTATTTAGAAACAGCAAGGCGTTTGTGTTAATTAGTAAAGGGGTTTTGAAAAAATAGGGTTTGATAGTGAGAAAAGAATTAGTATTTTGCTAACAAATGTGATATTTAGTTGAATTATGCAAATAAATGTATATGCTATAAAATCTAGATTAAAACCTGATACTGCTTATCCTATAATTTTTTATATTCCTGTATATTAGTTCAATTAATGTTTATCTAAAACTAAAGAAAATAATTACTTAATGAATTTTATAAAAAATTTCACTCCAAAATCAAAGAACAGATTTTGGCACGTATAGCTGTATATTTATTATGTAAAATGTATATGTTATAACACAAACCAAAGAAGAACTTCTAAATTTTCTAATGTTCCAATACTTGTGCATAAATGCCTATTAGTCATAAAAAATTAATGTTTTAGTTTATCTTTGTTTCTGCAGGTAGCAAACACTTCCCATGTCACATTAATTGTGCGTTCTGTACACTGATTGTTGATTATGGGTGACTCCTGCTTCCAGTAATTTGCCAATAAGTGTAGAATGCTTTTTTGCAGGGTTTCAATGTTTCTGATAAGTTCTTGAAATCCTTTTCATTGTACATCTGATTAGTAAACCAATAATCTGCCCAGTCATGAATCTGTATATCTTCTCCAAAGTCTCACTTGTTGTAGGCTAAATAATGAATACAAGGATTGTATTCTTATTACTGGTGAATTGTTATTATGTGTTAGATATTATTTACCAGTTAATGACATTTGTCACTTGGACATAATTGGTGCTATTACACTAAATATTCACAATATTATACCATTGTGTTTTATATATTGACATTTTTGTTTTGCATTACATCTTGTTAGTGTATTAGCTTTAGATCAGGATATATTTGTATAAGATGAAAGTTGAAAGAAAAATTGAATTGAATTTGAATTTCATCTTTTATTGTTTATTTTATGAGTTTTTTAAAAGTAAATAAACAAAAAATGCCCTTTTTCCTCAAATAATCTGAACACCCATGTTAGATGATACAAAAATTTTGTCATCTCTCCACCTTGATCTGTAAAAGATTTTTTCTGCTCAGTTCACAAACTGTGCTTTCAATTCCTCCTTTCACCAGTTTAGACAAACAGACATTCAATTTCTGGAGATGTTTTGTTACCACCAAATTATTTATCAATTACTAGCTGGAGAATTCTGTCCAGAATTTGATGCTGACAACTAATAAATTGTGGCTTAGTAAAACCCTTCTCTAAGAACATTTGTTGCAACTAAACTAGTTTTTTTTTATTGCATTCCATAAGTTGTATTCATCAAGAACTTTGGTAATTCCTGCAGTAATAGTTACAGCCTTGCAACTTTTTAAATGCGCTAATTTTACTTGAATTTTTTCATTTTCAAGTACCTAATATTCATTTCCCTCTATGTGTTTGCCATCAAAATGCAAAGACCATTGTTTCATCTGTAACTTTTCTATCATTTCTTCCTCTATTTAACAACCTCTTTGAATACTGATTTTTTGCTTGAATTGGAGTTGGGTGTCGTATGACAGTTTTTTGCATATTTTAGCACTTTTATTTGTTGATACTTTTGCAGATGTCACAAAATGTATTACAACTTTGCTCTTGTTATATTTACTGGGTGGTAGACAAGTACATCTTCATGTTTGCTGTCTTCAAACTCAATTCTGCTAGGTGCAAGATGTTGTATGATGTTAATGCTGAAGCTTGCATACAGCATATTTTAAACTTTTAGAAGAGTGAATTGTTTTCATACTTGAAACTTGACCTGTTGAGTACCCCACTTCTCTTTTGCTTTTCACTTGTGGATAGTACAGTTGTTTTTTCTACAAAGATAAAACATTTACCATTATCTTTTTGTAATATCAAAAAGTTCATTCAGAGCATCCCATTTTCTCTTCCTGACACATCATATACATCTTTCCTGATTTATTATAAGTCTTCAGTACCTTGTCAAGCTTTGTTTGTAATACTTGATCTAGCATGTGAAAGGTTTAATTTTTTTGTTCTCTAGTTTTATTTTTTTTTATTATTACTTCTGTTATTCACGACTTTTTTTCTTTGGCTCCTGCTCTGAAAAACTGGTATTGTCCAATAATTTGAATTTGGAGTAGTATTCTACATTTTTCTTTTTCCAATCATTCTAATAATATAATACTTCTTCATTTTTTTTTCTACGTGATTGCTGATATCTCATCAGGTTACTTTTCCAAATAACCTTATTCTTTTGTATTTTAGTATAACTTATCTTGTGTGACATATTTCTACTGATAAGATATAAAGTATAAAGTTGAATTGTTTTCTCCCAAATCTCTTATATATATACTTTTAAAAAGTTCCAGAAAATTCTAGAAAATTTTAAAATGTTTTAGAGAGTAATACTTTTTATGAGTAAAACTTTATCAACCTGATATAAAACTTTTTTAAAAAATTATAGAGGAATATTGGTCTTTTTTTTCAATCTTTTTACATAAAGTTAATTTATTTATTATACAGGAACTTATTCAAAAAAAAGTCAGTATGTTTAAACCCTAAAAAGATTTTAACAATAAAATCTCTTTAGAAAGTTGTATAGAAACTAAGTTCCAAGTGCGCAAAAGATACACCAAGTGTTCAACTTAAGATATATATTTAATTATTATTTTATTTATCTTTAAAAAAAAAAAACCTTATTTCTTTCAAAAGTTTAAGAATCATGAAATAGTTTATTATTGAAAAAGAAAGCAAAACTATTTCTGTTTTTCTAGGGCAAATTTGTTAATGAAGCATTTCACTGTCATCTTGTCTTAATGGAGGTAGCTGCGCGACATAATCGTCCAAGTCAGGTTAATATTTATATATATTATATTTGTATGTAATACATACAAACATAGTTTGTATTTTTATTATAAGGGTTCATACTAAACTATTAATTACTTATGTTTTGATTTAAATATATATATATATATATATATTATTATTTTTATTATTATTATTATTATTATTATTATTATTATTATTATTATTATTATTATTATTATTATTATTACTACTATTATTATTATTATTAACTGTTATTAGCTATTATTATTATTATTATACAAACTAAATAGGTAGTTTGGTTTATATAACACTACTTAAAGTTTCATGCAATAGTGATCATCAGATGTTATAAACCGTAAAAAAATGTAATGACAAAAAATACGAAAAAAGTGCTATCGAGTGTCTGGTATGATGGCATTAAAGTTTTTTATTAAAAATTTATTTTCATGGTGGCACTTTGATGTTAGCTCACTTCGTTTATTGAGCAAGCCTAGTTTTGACGTGATAATGTGGTACTTTTCGGCCAAGCACAAATTACAATATTGTCACCAGATTTAAATGGTTCTGCCTGATCAAGGATGTTCCACGTAAGGATGGGTTCTAAACCTTTGCTTTCACACTCCCATACAAGTTTAGAAAGTTCAGTGGAGTTTGCCTTACTTTCATAATGAAAAGAATTCATATGTTTATACCATCTATCTTTAAAGGTTTTTTCAGTGAGCCCAATATGATAATGCCCCTTTTCTTGCTGCTGAGTTTTTACATTGCAAACATAAATAAGGTTTTTCTTAAGGCATTTTCCATTTAGTGGGCATGCAGCGGTTTGTCAGCAATTGCATGATTGGCTATTATTGTGAGTATAATTAGATAGCATTCTTTTGTTATGAGCAGTAATAATTTTCTTAATGCTTGGAAGACAGCTATAACTAACTTTTACTTTGTTCGGGTTAAAAAGTTTGTGAAATTTATGGTCTTTAGGGAAGCATTTATCAAGTAAACCCAAAAATGTCTTTGCTACGTTTGTTCTAATGTTCAGTGAAAATGGGGGGTTAAACCATATAATGTTTCATTTTTGAGATCCTGCATCATGTTTTGGCGTGTTTTGATTGAAAAAGGTTTTTCTTTTATATCCACAAGAATTGAGAGCGTTGTTATAAAATGGTACGGCTCTATCAAAAACTTCTTTTTTTGAAGATATATTACTGATGCGGTACACTCCATACACTCCAGCAGACACTCCACAGCACTTTTTCCATATTTTTTGTTGTTACTTTTTTTTCATGGTTTATAACATTTGATGATCGCTAATGCGCGAAACTTTAAGTAATGTTATTTAAACCAAACTAGTTATTTAGTTTGTATAATAATAATATATTCGCTCAACTTAACTATGCTGTATTGAGCACTCTTACTGGAAATATTAACAAAATTTCTACAATACTATAAATATTTATATATATAAATTACAGACTGATTTGGAAGGTTTGTTAAAGCCTTTAAGTGAAGCAATCTCCAAAGTACAAGTAAGATTTATTTTTATTTAAAAAATATGTATATATTAAAAGAGTTTTTTTTTTATTGGATTTCCTTAAGTTATGTTCTTTATTTTAAGTTTAAAAATGTATATTTAAAACTATTAATAGGACTTTCGTGAGAAGAATAGGTCAAGCAAGCAATTCAATCACTTGTCTGCTATTTCAGAGGGACTTCCATTTTTAGGCTGGGTGGGTGTGGTAAGTAGAATATATATATATATATATATATATTTTCATATTCAATGCCATTTTTCTGTTAATATTTAGTTTGTCTTAAGATAAAAAAAAATGAAAGTGTATCATAAAAAACAAGTTATGGTGCGAATTTACTTATAGAATGTGGAGATTCTTCATTTCTCATGAAAAATTTTAAATTTCTCTTTTTAAAGTTTAATAATGGTTTAATATGAATTGGTTTGTTTCTGTCAAAAAAAAAAAAAAATTTTTTTTTGAACTGTGTATTCCAAAAACAAAATGATAAACATATTTATTGTCATTATCTTGTAAAAGCTAGAAATGTTATCCATATAATTTTTTTTCTTTTAAGGCTCCTAAACCTGTGTTATATATTCAACAAATGGAAGAGTCTGCACAGTTTTATACAAATAAGTTATTGAAAGAATTCAGAGAGTGAGTAATATTTTTATTTTACAATTGCAATTTCATAGGATTTATTTTATTTCTTGCCTAGTTGATGAACAAAAAATAGTGTTATAATGTAACCAATATGTTAAGCAGTATGAGTAATTGATTAATTAGTTATAATAAAATTATTTTATGTAAACTAAAAAATCAACAGAAAAGAATTTGAGTTTTGCTCTATGAAATGCTTTAACTTTATTTTAATAATCTTTGAGTTGCTAAATGTTTTAGATTTTTTAACAATAATTTGTAGCATATCAGCTGTAGTTTTTGTTAAAAGAGCGATCTTTGCAAAATGTTGATTTTGATAGAGAAAATTTTAGGTGTAAAATTTGTTACATGACTATTTCTACAACACAAGTTTTTATACCAGTCCCCTAGTTTCAACTTAATGTGCAATATTAATTCATGTAGACAACCTGTACAAGAAACTGTGAGATCTTTAATTTTTTTACTACTTTTTTTAAAAATCTAATTATCTTTTGTACTCTAATGTGTAAAAGAATCTTTTCATATATATTTTATCCAATATGTAGGTTTGAAGATGTACAAGATTCTGTTAAGGTTTGATCCTATAGTATAAGGTTTGATCGTTCCCTCATTCAATTTAAAGTATTCTGAACCCATCAGTTTTTTTATTAGCTTTTTATAAGGTTTGATCATATAGTATAAAAGGTTTAAAACAAAAATACTGTTCTTAGGATTGGTTATCTTGTGCTTTTGATATACTTTTATGATGTACTTTTTTTTTGTATTTTGAGACTTAGTAAAATTAAAACTTAAAAAACTTAAAAGCTCAGGTGTAGCTGTGTAATTGTTAGGGTATTTAGGCAGATTAATTAAAAGCCAAATTTCATGTAAGCAAAAAATTGTTATGGTGCCTGCTTTGAACTCTTCTATCCAGTATTTTAAGATAAATTTTTTCAAGCTCATAGAAATAAAATGTTATACGTTTAAAACTTACAAACATTTTTGTAAACTTATAAATATTTGTGACAAATTCGTAAGCATAATTATACTAAGCATATAAATACTAAGCATATAAATATACTAAGCATATAAATACTAAATTGTGATTAGGCTTAAAAAATGCAACAAAAAAGCAACTGAGTATGTTTGTCAAACAGAATTGGGAAATAAAAATTTAGCATAACTTTTTTCCATATCTTAGTAATTAACTATAGTTTTAAGTTGTTATCTATTATCATTCACTATAGAAATTCTCAAAACCTAGCAAGAAACACACAAGTGGGAGCTTTATCAAGATGTATCTTCAAACATGTGTAGTACATGTAGTAAACAAATGGAGGCTTCCTATTTGTAGTTCTTTTTTAACTGATGTGCCATGAAATACTTTTATAAACTAGGCTTAGTTAATTGTGCATTACTAAAAATGAAAATGGCTGTTCAATGCAGATAATAATTTAAATTCTACAGGGAAATTTAAAATACTAACTACAAACTATATAGATAGTAATTTAAATTTCCCTGTAGAATTCTGTAATTAGAATCTTTTTCCCAATCCATCATGGGGCCAAACCACTTATTTTAATCACAGATGAGTAGTTTAGATCTATTTACATATCATTGGTCAAGATGATGAATGAATGGTTCCTTCTAATTTTTGACGTTTACTTTATTTGTGATATTTATTATTAAAATAGAGCAACAGTTTTTTGAATAATATAAACTCTTAAATCTTAAATTTAAAACTGAGAAAGTTTAACCAGGGTGCAAATGTTAGCTAATATAGTGGTAATGCAGCTAAACTAACCAGTTTTTCTATTATTTTAATTTTTCATATTCATTGAGCCTTCAGCTCACTGATGATTTCAGCTAACTGATGGGTTCAGAATATTTTTGATTGAATGATGGAATTTGTATTACAAAACTGATGCTATTAATTGAGGGATTACCAGTAAATGAGATAAAATTTAAATTTGTAAAACGGTATTTAAAAATTTATTGCTTTTATTCACTAATGTAGATACAAAAAAAGAAATCTTAAGACTAGTTTAATGAATACTACATGTTAAGGCCCAGTTAAAATTTTCCATTACCATGCACTTTGCTTGTACATTCCTGTTAAATATACAATGTAGTAATCTATTAAAATATTTTAACAGAGTACTATGTTGAAATACCACTGTTATAAAATTTCTAGTACTGTTAGTGTAGTATAAGATAAAATGGTATTTCTAAAGTAATATTCTGTAAAATTACTTATATGCTAGAAGATTTTTGTTAAATATTTAAATAATCTGAATTAATGATATTACTTTGTGATTTTAATCACATACACCCAAAATAATTTGCAGTTTGAATAAAATGGTGTAATTAATGAACCATTTAATTGACAGCCTTACCAAGTTTTGTTCTTAGGCTATACTAAGACTTGTTATTTTTTAATGGCCAGTGTTCACATTTAATGCATTTAATTCACATGAGCAGTTTGAAGACCAGGCATTAGATATCTGCAGAATGTAGATATTCTATAAAAAAATATGTTGCATTTAAAAAATATTTTTATTCAATCTTTATCTTTAGATCAGATCCTAAGCAAGCCAATTGGGCTACTTCATTCATTCAGCTATTGAAAGGCTTTGCAGCTTATGTCAAGGACCACCACCAAGCAGGATTGATGTGGAATAAAGAAGTAGGTCTTATTTACAAAAAGCTTTTGTTGTTCTTATTTGTTATTACATGTAATATTCTATATTACACATAATTTTTTTTCCCCTTTTAGAAGTCTGCTGCTACACCAGCAGCATTAGCTGTCTCTGCCCACAAACCCCCTGTGCCTCCTCCTCCTTCTGGTTTTGCACCACCTCCACCACCACCTATTCAAGCTCCAACTGTAACTCATGCAGTAACCGGTAGTCATAGTTCTGAAGATTCCAGATCCCAATTATTTGCGCAACTTAGCAAAGGATCTGAAGTCACAGCAGGTTTAAATCTTTTTCAAGTTTTTATCTAAAAATTATGAAAACTTATCTATTTTGTATAATTGTTCTTAGCTAATAGATTGATATAGCACACCTAATTGGGGTATTTTCTGTTTAGGGTTGAAGAAGGTTACTGATGATATGAAAACTCATAAGAATCCTGAGCTTCGTAACCAGCCACCTTTGAAAAGCTCAGCATTAGACCCTAGACCTTACACTCCTCCAAATCTTAAAAAGTTCAGTGCTCCTGTTTCAAAACCTGCAAAAAAGCCAGCACTGTTCCAGTTGCAAAATAAAAAATGGGTCATTGTAAGTCCAAAATCTTTTCAACTGATTTTAATGACTTGTAAAGGTTAACTTAAAAATATGGCTGTAAATGTAAAAATATAACTATATAACTAAGTATTTATTGCCTTTAGGAAAACCAAGATGGAAACACCAACTTGGAGATCTCTGAATGCAATGATAAACAAACTGTTTACATGTATAAGTGCCATGCCTCAAAGGTTCATATTAATGGGAAAGTCAACTCTATCATTTTAGGTATAATTTCAAACGGAAGTGCTTTTGTAATATTTTTTGTTTTGTTTTAATAATATAGAAGTCTGGAGGATATTTCTTAGTATTTTGAAATATCAATCAATGTCTATAAGTTATACTTTTGCTTATTGAGTTACTCTATACAAAACAGCATTCCCTTACTTTTCGTTTTAGGCTTGCACAAGCGTTTTTTATGAAAGGTCAAAATTCTTTTAAAATTGATTTTAATCTTAGATAGCTGCGAAAAGTGTGTTATAGTGTTTACAGACGTTATTTCCACATTTGAGTTCACTAATTGCAAAGCTTGTAAAGTCCAAGTAAGTCATTCTTGATGTAAAAAATTGTTTTAGAGAACTTTTAGTCGCATAATATTTTTATTTTTTTTGTTAATGAAGTTTAAATTTTGAAATTCGTATTGACAATGTTTTTCTTAACTCTTCATTGAAGAGGATTTGATGATTTAAATTTTCGTTAAACAAATTTTAGTTTTAGAACGTTGTTCTACTAGTTTCGTTACCTTATCTCTTGATGTAAATTTTAAAATAGTTAACAATGTAATTAACAAAGTAATTAAAACTGTTTATTAAAAACCAAGTAACTAAAACAAATAACAAAGTAATTTAGAGTATTTAATCATTTTATAAGCAGATTAATAATTTTCTTGTCTAAACATCCACTACCGATTACTTTTAAACATCTTTTATTAGATTGACGGTTTTGCACCAACAATATCTATTGAAAAAACGGATGGTGCACAAGTTTTTATTAATCCAAAGTGCTTAGAGTCGCAGATTGTAACTGCCAAGTCTAGTGAGATGAATATTTGTGTCATGAAGCCGGACGGAGATCTTGTAAGTAATTCATTTTCTAGAAACGCTTTTGATGCCTTCTAACGAATAAAGTTAATCATGTTTTATGATTGGTTTAGACGGAATATCCTCTACCTGAACAATTCAAGACAGTTTGGAATCCTGCTACAAGCAAGTTTATCACAACTACGATGGACCTCAATCTTTAGGTCGAACAGGGAACAGCAGCTTGACCTATTACACGTGTTTTACTTTGCCCCTTTTTTTAGTTTACTTTGATAATAACGCTGAGTTATTAAAATACTCTACTGTGAAAATATTTGCAACTAAATATCACTTCAAGAATTTATCTCATTGTATGGAGAAAATCACCTTAAATATTTGTTCTGTTGTTGTGTTTGAATTATTTTCTCGTGTTTTATTTTTTACTCTTTTTTGTGCTTTTTTAGAGAATACATAACTTTCTTTGCTCTGCAACATTAGAAAACTAGTAGAAGTGTTCCTTATCAACCATTAATTTAAATCACCATCTCCATTAATTTAAATAGGAATAACCAAAGTTTCCAATTAACTAATCATTCATCATTACTAGGGAAACTTAAAAATTTTATTGTTTTCTTTTTAATCTTATTTTATTTTATACACCGATGGTAAGAAAGAACTAACGAATAGTATTATGCGCAAGCAAGCAATTCTTACGAAAACATTTTCTTTCTTTTTATATAACTTGAATTTTCTGTAGTCAGTGAACTATTTTAGTAAGTGTAAAATAATTTTTAAATGTTTTCGAAAATATATCAGAGTTTCTTGCGTTTTTAAATAGCTTTATAAATAAAGTAATTGAGAAAATCTTATTTTGCTAAAGTAAAACGTGAACATATCCAACTTTGCCGCAGTAAAACGTGATAGTGTTAACATTTCTAATTAAAGGTACCTTGGTGTGACCTAAAAAAGTCCTATGTTTTAAGAAAGTTTATGCTTTAAGAAAGTGCTAATTTAAGATATAACAAGTCTTGTTTATATAAAATGAACATTTGGGGAAAATAACAGTTATTTCAACTAGATATCTAGTTAAAATAATTAAAGTTTTTTCTTAAAATGTTTATTTTATATATACAAAATTTGTCATTTCTTAAATTAGGACTTTCTTAAAGCACAGAACTTTTTTAGATCACACCACGGTAAATACTTTTTAGAGTATAATTATTGAATTCAGCGAAAGTAAAGTAACGCGCAAGAAGAGAAAACCTTTCGCAAGTTTATGATTACAGGCGGTTTCCTCTAATTGTGCTGAGTAATAACTATATTTTGTTTTGAAGTTTATGATTGCAAGCGGTTCCCCCTACTTTTGCTGAGTAACAACTTTATTTGGTTTTGAATAAGAAATGCGTTATGAAGATACCTTTCTGGATATATATTTTTTAACATAGGTCTTCGGTTAGTATCGACCTGTAATTCTTAATAAAAGTAACCTCTGAGAGATGATTATTTTGGTTTAAAACCAAAAATCATCCCTATTTTTGAGAATATATATTTGCAATATATTTCAGGAAAACTGTCATCATGGATTTCGATGATTGCCAATAAAGTGAAGAACAACAGAAATTTAACAATCGATTTCTTTTTATGAGTAGGGAGGGAGCTTAGGCAATTTTTATAGCCAACGTAAATCTTTTTTATTTAAAATGCATTGGATTCCTTAATATATTTTATTTTCAAAATGGTTTCAACCACTTCTGTAGCTTATTTAGTTCCAAAGATATTCGTGTTTTAATATTTTCAATTCATATACATTTTATGAAATATTTCTTGCGTAAAAAGTTGCGTTAACAATAAAATATCTAAAGACGGGGCAAATTTATAAAATTTCCACTTAGAAAACAAAAAACCCACCCTATTAGACTACCAAAAACAAAAAAAAAACTGATTGACATAACAAATAAATAGTTGCAGAATCTATTTTTATGTGGGGACGAAAGAATTAGCTTAATTTACTTGTATATAAACAAAACTGAAACATTTAAAGTTAAATAACTTTATCAATTCTAAAGCAAAACGATGTCCCCAAAAAAATTATTGTAGTGCAACCTTTTCTAAAAAAAATAACATCTATATATACATATATACTATTAATTCCATGGGTGGGTTTTCATTCTTCGACACCTACATAAAATCATTCGTTGCGTCTTTTGGACGAAGTTTTTCAAAAACGTTCGGTATATTTTTTTCCGCGATAAAATGTCACGTGACAAAACTCCCTATTATGAGGAATCCAAAAAAAATAATTTAGCAAAAATAAGGAAATACGATCTAATTTATTGCATAAAGTAGGTAGCTGTATGACAGATATATAACAAATTATTTTTCGATGTACTTTTTAGCTTCTATTATCTCTCAGAAACCTGATTACATGAAGTACGGATGGTTTCTGGTGAAATTTCCCAGCTATTCCTTATATCAGCTTTTAGCGATGTTACACTTTGGTGGGAGGATGAACATGTATTGCTTTCCAAAATACTCCAAATATAAAATCCATTAGATTTAAATCTGGTGAAGAGGGAGGCCACAAATCGTTCCCTAGAATCGCGCGATATCGTCCTTGCACTAATCATGAGTTACATTTCATACCGCAAACGTTGTTATAGATTGGTGAGTGTTGGAGAGCGATGCCAGTCTTATCAAACGTCCTATTGCTCCAAGGAATCTTTTGCAGTTTCAAGTAAACATGTTGGATGATTTATTTTCACCCCCATCTTCAATAAAGATAAAGGGTGTTTTTTCACCTTTTAATTTTGCACCTAATCAAACAATTACAGATGCTGGTTTTTGGTGCTAATAAGCTATACGCTCATTCACTGCAGTGACTTCTATTCGCTGTGCGAAAATCCGGTCATTTTGGTAAAAGTGTATTGCTTTTCAATATAAATAATTTCTCACCGGCTCTTTCATAGCACTGGAGGTTGCGTGCTATCATAGTCACAAGAATATATAGTCTGGAAACAGACAAAAGCGCCTTATTTATGTTATTGTTCAAGAAATTACTAGTTCTCATTCTTCTGAAGGTTCACAGTAACGCAAATAACAAAAAAACTCCATAGCGAAAGTTCTCAAAATTTCAATTTTCCCCTTATTTTTGTAAAGTTTTTAGAATTTCAACTTTCCCCAAATAATGCAGATGAGTTGTGGCATACGCTGAAGAGTCTTTTTAAAAAATTTAAGGATGACACTGAGAATTAAAATACTCAAAGTTTTTTGGACTCCTGTCGGATAATCTGCCTAAAACCTGCCTAAACATTTTGAAGAACGTAGGGGAGGTAGGGGAGCATTGGGCAGTCGGGAGGTTTGGGCACCCCCTCATTTCTCACAATCTATTATAGATATTTTTTGTTTTCTACCATAGCAATATATAACTTACAACACCGCTCATTAAAAGTGTCAGCAAAGAATCAGGGATTGTTTTAATGACTTTCCCACCGCACTGCAGCCAAAAACTGCAATCCCTAGACCTGACTGTCTATGGACCACTTAAAACTTATTATAACACTGTTGTAACAGATTGGATGGTAAACAATCCTGGCAAAACTTTAACAATTTATGAAATCCCAAAATTAGCAGCAAAAGCCATTCCACTTGCATTCAAGTTGCAAAATATTCAAAAGGGATTTGAAAAACCTGGCATTTGGCCATTCAATTCAAACATTTTTTCTGATGAAGATTTTGTTTGTTCTTCTATAACTGATCGCTGCTTGCCGGAAGAGAATAATATTACTACAGAAAAATTGATTTCCGACCAACCTATCATGGAACAGCCTTCAACATAAGAAAATATGAGTCTAGAGGATCGTACAAGTTCAAATATGGAAGTCACTGGGCCATCTCAAATGGAATCTCTATCTAAAAGCCAGACTAGGGGCGCTATCTATGTAACACCTGATTTAGTAAGGCCATACCCGAATGCCGGCCCCAGGAAATTGGATGGCATGAAACGGAAGAAAGGAAAAACTAGAATATTGACAGACACACCCGAGAAAAGACTCATTGAAATGGAAGAAAAAGAAAGACAAAGAAAAAATAAGATCAAAGAGCTCAACAAAAATCAAAAATGCTCTAAAAACGAGAAAAGCAGGAAGATTAGCAGTGATGATGAAATAGAAAATGTTTCCGTTTCTGACGAAGCCCTTGTTGAAATTGATTCATCGGAAGAAGATTTTGATGTAGACGATGTGATTGTTATGGATAGAAATTTCCTTTGTGTTGGTTAAATTTAACACCAAAAAACTGTTTATCATGATGTTGGAATAATCGAAGAGGTTAATCACTCCATGGCAACTGTCAAATTTATGAGAGAAAGTAAGATAAGAAATACGTTTATGTTTCCTGACATCGAGGACGTAGCCAGCGTCCCTGGAGGATATAAAAACAAAATTGCCTACACCAACAACATGGATAAAACTTGGCAGCCTAAAATATAAATTTGATAAGCCTCTTTGGGTCATACCAAATTTAAAATAAGTCTTATTAAGCCCAACATCGTGCAGTATTGATCCCAAGTGACATTGTTTAATTTTTTGTAAAGTCTCTGATAAGAAAAAATGTTTGTATTATAATTTTTTATATCAATGCTATATAACACTTAATCATAGCAGTATATTAAAACAATATTGTGCATATTAAATACAGTGCCCAAACCTCCCCTCAGGGGTGCCCAAACCTCCCAACCACCGGGAGGTTTGGGCACTTTGGACTTGTGTTCAAAAACCTTTTGTAACTTTGCGACTAATTATATTACTAAAACTCTTCTTAGCAATAATTACTGCCAAATATGTGTGCCAGATATATTTGAAATAAAATTTTGATTATGATAAAAAATAACAGTTTTATCAGCGTTTATGTAAAAAAGTGCCCAATGCTCCCCTACCTCCCCTACTTTTTCCAATACTCTATTGCTGGACGTAGCAAATGATATTTTTTGTAAAGATTAAAAAGATGTTAAAGATAATTTTAAACCACCTTACCGATAACAACAAATTTAATGGTGAGAAATGCGAGAAATCAACCATGAGTATAAAGGATGCAGAAATGAAAAGTTTGCAACATTTAGCTGGTTACATTATTCACAAACTGTTTAATAAATTACACTATTCAAAAAACTCTTATTCTTTTTATAGCATTCAATGCTGTTCTTTACTTCTAGCATGTAAAGTAGAATTTGACACTATACAAACACTCATTAATGCTCGTGATAGAGATGGTATAAGGAAATTGAATTCTAAAATTATTGATATATTTGTACAATATGAACTAATATTTAGAAAAAAAACTTCAACATTTATCAGTGTTTTCTGCAAATGATTTTGTAAAAGAAATTCTTACAAATACAATAGTTATATCTAACTTCAACAATGCTTGTATAACTGATACTTCTGTTACAAACAAAATTAAAACAAATGTGCTTGAGCAGATTATCAGTTTGTTTGTAGGAGTTCAAACATTTTCATTTGCAAAAGATAAACATGAAAAACACAAAGTTGCAAAGTAAGACTCCAAAAAAAGATCACTGCTAACTAAAGTGAAGAAACTTAGTTGCAGCAATAAACTTGTGTAAGTTAAAATGTTTTAAAACTGCTTTTAATCTAAAAAAAAAGAAGAAGTATTTTTCATTTGCTATAAACAACTACTTATAATAAATTTTTAAGAGCATTAAATTAAAAAAAAAAATGCAAGTTTGCTAAAAAGTCAAAGATAAAGAATACAAAAGTTACATCAAACAACAAGTGTTATTTTTTAATAGTAAAATATCTTGCAACATAACTCCTAATTTAACTGTGGATAATTTCAGGAGGAGCTAATAAGTCTTTTATGGTAAACCCCTTAGAGGTAGTATCATAATAAAAAAACTCAGTTCTGATCAGCAAAACAAGTTAACATCAGGAAGAGCATACGATTATAATAAATTGTTCCAACTTCCATACTATCATATTTGCTTATTTAAATATGACATTAAGCTTCAATAATGTCATATTTAATAATATGCATGTATGCATGTATGTATACATGAATACAGGCATACATACATGCATACATACATGCATACATACATGCATACATACATGCATACATACATGCATACATACATGCATACATACATGCATACATACATGCATACATACATGCATACATACATGCATACATACATGCATACATACATGCATACATACATGCATACATACATGCATACATACATGCATACATACATGCATACATACATGCATACATACATGCATACATACATGCATACATACATGCATACATACATGCATACATACATGCATACATACATACATACATACATGCATACATACATGCATACATACATGCATACATACATGCATACATACATGCATACATACATGCATACATACATGCATACATACATGCATACATACATGCATACATACATGCATACATACATGCATACATACATGCATACATACATGCATACATACATGCATACATACATGCATACATACATGCATACATACATGCATACATACATGCATACATACATGCATACATACATGCATACATACATGCATACATACATGCATAAATACATGCATACATACATGCATACATACATGCATACATACATGCATACATACATACATACCTACATGGTAAAGCTACAGTTAAGCGGCCTAAAATAATTTTACTTTTTAGCTTTTTGCGCTCTCGTTCAAGGAGACTAAAAAATCATCGAATCAGAGATAAAACAATCGAGATACGGTTTTCGAAATCGTATATTTTTTGTTCGACTTTGAAAGCCGTCAGTTAGGCGAAGTTTCTTAAATTAAACGGAGTTGAAATCCGTTCAACTTCGAAAAAAAGTTCATTAAACGATGTCGAAATCCGTTTAACTTCGAAAAAAAGTTAATTAAACGGTTACGAAAGCCGTAAAAAGTTGTAGCTTTAATTTTAAATCGATTTTGAAAACCTTTAAAAGTCGTTAAAACTTAATTAAAACGATGTTGAAAGCCGTAACAAGCCGTAACTTTAAATTTAATTGACTTTGAAAACCTTTAAAAGTTGTTAAAACTTAATTAAAACGATGTTGAGAGCCGCTAAATGTTGTAAATCAAAATTTTACGGTTATGAAAATCGTATAAATTTGTTTACATTATATTTAACGAATTTGAAAACCATATAACTTTGTTTATGTTATTTAACAAGATTTAAACATTGTAAAACATTAAACAAATATGCCAAAGACCCATCGCTCGCTGGTTTGGCAGTACTTCCTGAAGGAATACAGAGGAGATAAGGCCTATGGTGTGTGCAATATCTGCAAGAAGGACCTAAAAATGAATACTGGGTCAACATCGACCCTGAGTTGTCACCTGCGATCCAACCATAAGGATGAGTACATCGAAATGTGTCAGAATCAAAAGATACAGAATGAGGCAGAAGCTGCCAAGGAGGACAAAATTGAAGAGGCAGAAGATGAATTGGAAACAGTTGGCACTGGTAAGTTAGTTACATAATGGATCTTACGATGCGATGTAGCGAAGTTATACAACTTTTTTTTTATGTAAACAACGAAATCCGGGGTTAATTCAATGTTAACAAATGTATACAATTTTTTTTAGGTCACAGGAAAAGAAAAAGGGTTCTAAAAGCCAGAAAGAATCTGTGCTATCCAACACAGAGCACCACTCAACTTCGTGGTGACATGGAGCTCATGATTTACCTTGCAACTGACAATCAGCCTTTCTCCATATGTGACTCTATCCTGTTCCAAAGACTGCTTGCCCACTTTGACTGAAGGTTTAAGGTTAAAAGTGGTGCCTGCATGGCTCGCTTCAAGTTACCTCTCCTCTATAGGAATCTGCAGATGGCCATGAAGAGCATGTTTGACAAGGAGCTTCCTCATTGCGACCGAGTTGCAATCAGCACTGACATCTGGACCTCACGCAACAACGACCCATTCATGGCGGTGACTCTTCATTACATCACCAAAGAGTTTGTTCTACGAAAGGTAACTGTTGGAGTTGTTCCATTCCCAGGTAAGCACACTGGTCAGAACATTGCTACTCAGTTGGACAACTTGGTTAAACGTTTTGAGTCACTCAAAATGGTCAAGAAGCGGGTTGTTGTGTGTGATCAAGCTTCAAATATAAAAGCTGCACTGAGGAAGTCAGAGACTATTGCTGATCTTGAAAGTGGTTCAATCACGTGCATTGATCACAAGCTTAACATGGCCCTGGAAAGGACTGTCAACAAACAGCCTGATATCAAGGCTGCTATCGATGCATGCAGGACAATCTCCGCCCGAGTCCATCACTCTCCTCTTGCTAAAGGGGTGTTGAAAAAGAAGTGCCTCGAGATGAATGGTAATATTTTTAACTTTTTAAGTAGATACGAATACGAAGTTTTACAACTTAATGTCAAATTTTTACAAGTATTTTTTAATTTCAAACAAAGTTTTCTAAGAGTTTACGATTTCATGCGAGGTTTTTTGCGAAATTTTATTTTAGTTTTTGTTTCAGTACCCTACAGAAAGATCACTGCTCCTTGTGCAACCAGATGGAACTCTGTCCAGATGATGCTCCTAGACATCAACCATCTTTAAAGTGTGCTGTGTGCTCTCCGGGCTGACAAAAAGGAATGGACCACACTCATTCCTACGGATGAACAATTTGAGCTGGTTGCAACCATTCTGCCACTCCTGACCACATGCCGAGTCATCTCTGAGTCAATGTCGAGTGATAAGAAAATGACAATGGATAGAGCACTGACAGCCATTGTTCATCTTGTGGATAGGTGTGCTTCTCTGAGGGTCAAAGAAATAAGAAAGAACAGTGTCACTGGAGTAGATCCTTTCATGGTTGAGCTCATTGTAGAACTTGAGAAACGATTCCCAAGAGGAGGATGTGGCATCATGCCTTATGCTGTAGGCTGCCTATTGCACCCCTTCTTGAAAGGCTAAAAACTGCACGCTTATGGTGTCAGGGATGAGATTTTTGACAAGTTGAAAACCAGTCATCCTACAACAGCATACTGGATGTCAAACCAGCAAGGTACAATCAATGTCTCAGATGAGATCACCGATGAGTTTCTTGAAGATGATGGTGAGACTGAATTCTGGAAGGCAGCAGCAAAGGTAATAGCTATTAAGTATAATATAAAATAAATTTCTTTAAAACTAGTTAAATATACATCTACTAATCTTAATGCAATCGAACAAACAAAGTCATAAAAATTTTAATTTGAGGATACGATGCCATACGGGGGAGAGGGGGGGCGGTTCAAAGTTAAACGAACTTTTTAAAAACTATTTGAATTTAAACAATTTTAGATTAAAGAAAGCGAAGTTATACGAAGTTTACTAAACGTTTACTAACTTCCTTCCTTTCTTTTAGACTGTGTCCAGCCAATTCAGGCAGACAAATGCTACAGCTGAGGGTCCTCCAATTTCCGTTGAGTGGGCAAAATTCAGAGAAACAACTGTGATAGATTCGAAGGTTAATGTCCTTGACTGGTGGAGGACACATCGCAAAGAGATGCCCATCTTGGCAGGACTTGCACGGGAGTATTATTGCCTGCCAGCCTCAAGTGCCTCAAGTGAGCGGGCCTTTAGTGAAGCTGGACAGGTGGTCCACGAAAAGAGATGCAGGTTGTCTCCAAAAACCACTGAGAAGTTGGTCTTCATCAACGAGAACTTCGATCTCTTAAACTCCTTTGTACCAATTTGGGAATACCACTCCATGGAAGAGCAAATGGCAGCAAGATCTGCTCCAGACAGAAATCAAAATGATGATGATGATGATGATGATGATGATGATGATGATGATGATGATGATGATGATGATGATGATGATGATGATGATGATGATGATGATGATGATGATGATGATGATGATGATGATGATAAAAAAATGTAAACTCCAGTATTGTTGAACTGGAAAGGTGAGACAGACATCATTTAGGCTCCCAAGGCCAGGAACTTGCACAAAAAAATGAAAATGAAAGACTGGAAGCGGACAACTAAATATTCTTTACTAGGGAAGCATGCTAGGATTATTTTAGATTAGGTAATCGATAATATGCAAATAATTTTTTTCACATGTTTAAGAAATTGGATTTATGAAATCTAGAATGATTATTAAATGAAAGGGTTTTAGCATATCTTTTGTATATTCTGTATTTCTGTAATGTTACTGTAGTGTATACTTCAAATTTTTATTATTAAGAAATAGAAGGGCAGAGATTGCTAGCATATACCAAACCAGTTATCACTTCACTTTACTTTATACCGATGTCTTTGAACCTGAACATAGTTAGCTTCTCATCGATTGTGATTTTTTCCAAATCTAAGGGATAGAGTAGGAGTCTAGGAGAATAGAAGGGAAGAGCATAACAGTACTAGTACAGCCACATACAAGTTCAGCTTAAAATATGGCTTATCAGTTCACTTCACTTTAAAATTTTTGCTAATAGAGCTTGAAGTTGAAGTCATTAAACTTGAACTTGAAGTCATTGAGCTTAAAACCTGAACGATGTCACGCGACGTTCGTTTGTATACTTTTTGTATGCACTCGTTTCGTTTACTTAAACGATTTCGAAGACAGTTAAATTTTTGGAAGTGAATTTGAAAGCCGTTAGAAATTTTAAACAGTTTTAAAACACGCCATTTTCGAATTTACACAACTTTTTACGATTTTGAAAACCGCGAAAATATACTTTATTTGAACTAATACGATTTTGAAAACCGTCAAATTAAATTTTATACAACTTTTTACGGTTTTGAAAACCGCGAAAATATATTTTATTCGAAGTAATACGATTTTGAAAACCGTTTAAATAAATTTCATACAACTTTTAACGATTTCGAAACACGTTCACACACGACTTTTTGCGACGTCGAAGCTTCGACTTCGAAACACATCGACCTCGATTGTTTAATCTCTAGTATGTAGTGTTGTGGGGCTAAGTTGCCCAATTTGTGCTAATCTGTCCAAAAATTTTAGGGGGAAATCAAAAACCATTTCCATAAAAAAATTTTATTTAATAAATTTTTATTAGACAAGAAGCATGAGATTAACCATATTCTAAAAATAAAAAAAATAATAAAGTATAAAAAAATAAGAACCTAAAAATCAAACAGAAACACCAAAGAAATCCAGACAGCCTCCCGTTAGAGGCCCAATGCTGGCCCAGTTCCGCTTGCCACAGCGGCGCGATGTCAGCAATTGATCACGGCCCAATGTCAAAACGGCAAATGGCCAAGCATCGCTAGCCAGCACTGGCCTGGGATCATTTTCCAGCATTCGTCCGTGATCGTATGCCAGCACTGACCCGTTACTCTTAAACAATATACATACACTAGCACGCTATTATTAGCCATTTCTGAAGAAAACGTGATATCGCACAAAAAACAAATACTAAAATAAATATTTTTTGAAATTTATTCCGATTCAAATTGAGAAAAATAATTTTAATTGTACATATATTGATTGATTGAAATAGTTCAATTAATTTAACGAATTTTTTCGTTCTTCCCGAGGTTTTAGTCCACCATTTCGATCTCCTGAATGCTGAAAATACTCTTCGGCCAACGCTCAACCACTTCGCTTGATGCTCCCAAGTTTAAATGATTTTTTTTCTATAGCACCTGAACATAAAATTTAACTTTAATCTACGATTTCATTGTGTAAATATATACATAAATAAAAAAACATATATATATATATATATATATATATATATATATATATATATATATATATATGTTGTAAATAAAGATAAAGATTTCTTCTTACCCAATGAAACTTTTTTTCAAGTTTTCGACTGAAATAAGCACCTCTTTTTCAACTGTAAAAATCAGGATCTCTCAGAAATTTCATTTTTAAAATTCTAGTAAAATAAAAATAAACATTTACAAAACTTACTTAAAATATCTGAAAGTGTAAATTCTAAGCATACTGCTACTAACCAGTGCAATGAAGTGTTCCTTTACTCACTTTGGCAAGAATCTGTCTGACAGATAAACATCAATTGGATGTCAATGAAGACCCCGAAAATCGTAATAAAAAAAAAAAATTAATGAAACTGTTTATTTTAACAATAGGTTGTTGTGCATTTTATTGCGAACACAATCACACATTTATATGTGTGTGTGTGACCATTGACAAAATAATTTAATGAATGTAAATATTCAAATATCAATAAATTACAACCCTAAAAGTTATAAATTACAACCTTTAACTTAGATTTATGAATACAATTGCATATATAATATATACATGGTAGTGTGTGTGTGTGTGTGTGTGTATATATATATATATACACACTACCATATATATATACATATATATATATATATATATATATATATATATATATATATATATATATATATATATATATATATATATATATATATATATATATATATATATATATATATATATATATACATAGATGAAATAATCCAAGTTATGAGTGGAAACACATGAGGTAGAGACAGATATATATGGAAACAGATATTCGTGACAAGGATTTGCTTTGTAAAAAAGGGAAAAAATAAAGAATTATTTGGAATACGTTGAAATTTTTTGTTTTTTTCCGAAGTAAACTCTTATAGGAACGTTTTCCTAATTGGCCACTAGAAACTGATTTCATATTTCCGAAGCATTTTTGTAATGCCGTTGTAGTTTTGTAATTTTATTCAAAATGAAGCTAAGCAATAACTTTACTCATTGTGTGTTTTTCTCTATGCAATCAATAAGTTACACAAAAAACAACAACTTTTTTTTAATGTTTTTTAAAGTGGTCACCTTTTAAGAGCCAAATATTTTAAACTGAACTTTCTCAACTTATTTTTTAACTTATTTGAATGGCCATTAAAAAACGATCATAATTAAAGGTAGGTTCACAAACTGATTTAGAGCAGTGGGTATCATATTGTTTTATCTGGAGCGAGTAATCATTTTCAAATCAATTATTTGTTATCACCTTTCTTAGTCTATTAAGGGTTTTTAATTTTACCCTGTAAAGTCTACATCATCTATAAACCTTGGCAGTTATAGCAATAATTATAATGGTGGAATTATACCAGTAATTGTAACCGTAGCAGCTATAGCAGTAATTGTAACCGTGGCAACTATAGCAGTAATAATAATCAATAATTACAACGTCGCCGAAGGGAGACGTAAATGAAGTAAAGAAAATTTTTATGACACCTCTCTTATTATTTTAATATATTACCTAAACTTTGAAAACTATTCACAGTATAAAAATAATATGTTAAATGCGAAATGTAATATACAGAAATAACGCTGTTATTTATTTTTGTTACCTGACTCAAAAATTGAATAAACGCATTATTCCGTCACATTTTCTATGTCACTAAAACAAAGCGATTAAATTTGAATCATTGTGCTGTCCATAGAAATCTTGAAGCTTTTAAAATCATACCGAGAAACGTTTATTTAAATTTATAAAATAGATGAAACTTGTATATCAAGGAATAGCGCTCCAATAAAAAGGTTTAATTTAAAAAAAAGGTGCGCGATACTTTAAAAGGAACTCTTGGAATTACTACTATATGAATGGATGTTACTTATGGAATAACATTTACTAAAATTAAATTGGTGACATTTAATTTTACAACATAATAACATAACAGTCAGATTGAAAGTGGTTCATCGTTGTTGTGCGTATAAAAATACGGATTTCTATACAAAAATAGTGCGAAACCGTCGAGAGCGATCAGAGCACAATCAGATATAAAATAAAAAAAGCATTATTCACATTTGATCATTAAAACTTTGAGCTCTAAAAAATAAAAAATACTTAGCAAAATTAATTTCATTTTTACAAAAAGTAGTTTGACATTTTTCTACTTTTAAATTGTCTTTAATTTAAAAAGCACGAAAAAAAAAAGTTGTTCAGAAAATCATCCCTAAACAATTCGCCTTTGCTCATTTTGTCTTGCTTGCTCCGTGCTGTTTCATGATCCATGCAGTTTTGAGCTGGTAAAGTTGTTAGAAAATTCAACTGCGCCTAATCGTACGTCTTTGGACGAAACCGGACAAAAGTCTAGCGTTCGACTTTGGAAAAAGAAAAAAAAGATTCCACTTGCGATAGGAAAATCGGCGGGAAGGAACGTGTACATACTGCAATAGTCTATCGAAAGTTTCAAAGAAAATGGTATATTCTCGAAGATGAATTCTATTCCCCTTAGGCAAACACCACATTTAGTGGCAAAGGCACCTTCTACTAGAGCGATGTTAATTGAACTACTGAAGCGATGTTAATTGAGCTGAGTGATTAGAATAAATAGATCTCCATAATATTTTTTAAAAATTAAAATGAAGTGATTTTTTCCCAGATTTTAAATATTTGCATATTTTAGGTTTAAAGTACTCCGAAAATTTATGGTTTTTTTTTTAGATGTTTGATGTAAAATTCAATATTTGTTTAAAGCATTTTTGCAATTTGTTTAAAAGTTATTTAATCGAACTTCGATAAAAGAACGTTGATAGAAGAATTTGATCTATAGTTATTAGTCTCCCTCTAATGTGGGTGGTTTTAGAGAGAAGCTTTTTATAAAAATATAAGTTTCTTTGTCAATTTTTTTAGCAAATATCAAAAATTTCCATACCACCCACTAAAAAGCTTGCATATAAAAATCCTGCTGCATCAATATCCTAGTGAGACGGATCAAAAAGTAATTTAGTATTTGACTATAAGTTAATTAAAAGTTTATTAATTTAAAAAAATGTTCGTTTTTTTTTTTTTTTTTTGACAACTAGCAACGAAGAAGAGTCTTTTTAATTTGACATTGTATCAAAAAAAAAAAATTATCCTTAAAATAAATTTTTTTCTTACTTAGTTTTTTAGGAGCAACTTGGGTGAAAATGATAACAATCAAATGTTCTAATTCGACGATTGGTATGTTCTCTTCATTATTGCTTTTATGTTATTAAACGCTTATGATTGAATACGTCATAGATCTCACTGTGTTCAGTTAGGAGCACCAATTTGAACATAACACGATTGTGACGTCTAAGAAGTCAAAAAAATACTGTACGCATAGAATGGACTATAAATTGATTTTTCTTTTTCTTGGCAAAAGTGTTTTAACACATTTTTTTAAAAAAGAAGTGATTGGTTAAAACTTATTTTAAACCAATAAAAGAATAATAAATTACAAATATGTAGTGAGTTAAGTTACTTTTGGAATTTGAATATCAATTTTAAGGTTAAACATTTAAAGTTGCTTACTGAAACTAATATAAAGTAGATGAGTTCAATGTCATATTGTTGTTAGAAATAAGTAGTAAGAATCGCAGAGTTTAGAAATAAAATACTTTTTGCTACATTCTTTCTCATAATCCAAATCATTTTTAAAAAATTTTTAAATCATTTTTATAAAATTTTAGTTTTAGTATAAAGACTATACTGTAATTTAAAAACTAAGATATAAAGACTATTTTCAGATCTCAGTTTTAACGGTTGTATAACTTCAGCCGCGTCTCCTTGTTTCAAAGAAAGCACTTTATTATAACTTAAGGTTTTATTGTGAAAATCTGGTTATAAACACTAATATACTTCTAGTAAATTCAGACGATCTTTATCAAACGTGCTAAAAGAGTTAAACGCACCGACAAGATTAAGCATAATTTTAATATTTACTTTTGTTGACACTCGCTTTAAGGTTCACCGTTTTATCCTGTCAATTCAGCTGTGTATCAGATTTCTTTCAGTTGTAAATAATTAGATTTAATAAATTACTTCTCTGGTATTTGAAAATATAGTTTTTTATGAAGCCTACTTTGGGTTGGAGATATTGTGCGAAATAGGAAACGACAAGAAAAAGTGAATTAAAAAGTGTATTTTTATATAAGAAACGATTGTTCTTTGAGTGCCTATTCATTCCATGACCTATGTGATGCTCATTGTTGTAATGTTACAAGCGCTTAAGTTAAATTGTTTCACACTGGTTTCAGATATTTCTCGTTATATTCAGGTTGTGACGTTGAGTTTGGTGACGTTTTTAGAGTATGTGAGAAAACTTCTATTTTAATATAAAAATCTATCAAATCCTCCGACGCCCTTATTAATTTATATATTTTCTCAAAAATGCTGTTTATTGATAGTAAAAAATAAGTTAAATGCATTTTCAGTGTTTTGATCCGAAATATCATCAACAAACAAACAAAAAATTTAACAATTACATTATTGAAAATCTAATTTTATACCTTGTTTTTGAATAAAACGTTTTTACAAATAATTGTGAAGATGAAAGCACATCAATACGTAACTTGTCTCTCGGCAACGGTAATATTTCATTAAAAGAAAAAAAAAAAACGGTTTGATTGCTTCGGAATATCAATAGACTGGGTTTTTAAGCGGATTTCTATCGTTATGATGATTTTGAGAAAATGAACAAGATTATACGGATGAATGGTTAAGGCCACAATATTATTAGCTTTCAATTATACTTGTCGTTTATTTTCTTCATTTGTTCTCTTAACTTAATTACAAATAGACATCTTTGTAAATTAGTTAAATCATCTTTTTACTTTAATTCGAATAATTTTTTATGCGATCCTCGCACGCGCAATTTTTAAGTTCTTATTGAACATTTGTTTTTTATTGAAACAGTTCAACTTACTACAAATTAAACTCTCGTTTAGGTACAAAGAGCAGTGGTATTTTAAACAGACATGTGGAACAGCGAATTGACAATAGCTTACTGAAACAACAGTCTTTAGTAACACAAGTGCCACGCGCATCTTTGTTGAAATACGAGGTTAGAAAAGTAATAAAGCTAGAAAAAACTCAAAATATATCCGAACAAAATATTTCCGAACAAAATATTTCCGAACAAAAGCAGTTTTCTAACCTAACAACAAGGGAAATTTCAAAGGACGCAACAAAGTTTTGTAATTTTTGTAAGGAACTTAATCAAAAAATAATTAAGCTTGAAAAAAAAATGAACATTCACGAAAATACTTACGAAAGTGAAATAAAAAAACTCGCCAGAGAACTTAAAGAAACTAAGGACCATTATGAAAAAGTTCTTCACGAAAACGCAGCTTTAAAAGCTGCAAGCTCAAAGATTCTTGAGAATCTCCACGACACAAAGAAATGCGAGAAAAACATTAAACAGCTCGAAAATGATATAAACGAGGAAAAAATGAAGACCCAAAGACTTAGTATAAAATTGGAAGATGCAAATTACGAAATTGGTCGCCTCAGAACCGAATTAATAAACGCTCAACTTGAAAACGAGAAAATTGTCGAAGAAAACGAAGACCTTGCTGTTGATAACGAAGATCTTATAAAAGACAGAGACGAAATAATCAAAATTTACGATGAGCTTTTTCGTGAGAGTGAAAGATTAAAGCACGAAGTTAATATTTGGAAAAACGTTTTTCAAAACAACGATGATTTTAACAATATTAACGAAGTAATATCTCCGGAACCAAAGGATTCAAAAGATGGTGAAGTTTCCTCAGAAGATGAGGTAAATATCTGCGATTTTTCAACGCAACTTTCTTTCTGATAATCTTTTAAAGTTTTAAAAAGTTAATTGTGAAAGTGTTAAACGTTTGCTTCTTAGAGTGTTGAAGAGGAAATTGAAGAAGGTCAGTTTTCATTTGTTATAAAAAAAAAGTTATTTGATCTTTTTTTTGACTTCAGATTAAATTCGCAATACTTTTCTGAAAAGTGTGGTAAAATATTTGTGAAAAATTTGGCACAAAATTTGCCAGTTTTTTCATATTTATTTTACCACACTTTTCAAATGTTTTCTCGATAGATAAGCGACTGCTACTTCCGCCGAGAAATGATATTACAGTTAAATTTGTCGACCCCTCCAAGTTGTTTCACACTGTTGAAGAGATAGCAAGGTTTGATTTCTTTTGTTTAAACTACATTGCTAAAAATTGTGAATATAAGAAAATACTTGAAACAATTTGTTCATAAAGTTACAATACCAACAAACCCTAAGTTTAAACAAGAATCAAAAAACTTACGCTATTGTATTTATGTTGTAATAACTAAAAATAATATGTTGCTAAAAGATACAAAGTTTGGTATGAGTGTTTCTAAAGTTTTTTTTATTGCTTTCAACAGAGGTAAATTCGGAAAAGTTTACAAAGTTATAGAAATATCCAGCTCCATAATCTACGCAGCTAAGTACATTAAAGTGACATCAAAACTGCGGCAAGATGTTCTTTCAACTATAGAAATAATGAAACGCTTACACCACGTGCGGCTGATGAGCATATTTGATGTATACGACCTCGGATCTCAAATTGTATTGATACTTGAATAGTAAGTTTATCTCATTTGAATAAAAATCTTTTGTAACCTTTTGAACGCGTTAAAAATCAGCGGCTTCGTTGCAGCGTCGGAGGACGAATGCTATTTGAAAGAATCGTTGCAAAAAATAGCTTGACTGAGTCAGACTGTGTAAGCTACATGAAACAAATACTCCAAGGAGTCCACCACATGCACGCCAATCAAGTTTGTCATCTTGACTTAAAGGTATGGGTTTGATAGATTTTTGGATTTTGCTTTCAGGATATTTTTTGCATTACTTACAACTTCCATAAGTAAAAATTATTTGTAAGTTTTATTTTTCTACTTTGATAACTTTTTATTAAAACCTTTCAAAAAAAAAAAAAAAAAAAAGCCCGAAAACATTGTTTGTGCTGGACATGATACAATGGATATAAAGATCATCGATTTTGGTCTTGCAAAAGAGCTCCACGATAAAAAAGATGTGAAAATTACAGCTGGTTCGCCTGAATTTGTAGGTAAGAAGTTTTTAAATAACAAAAGACAGCAGTTATTTGTCACTTACTGTGACCATAAAATTGATGGTCACTGATAATAATCATAAAATTAATGTCTGATAACCGTAACATACAATGTATTTGCAAACAGTTATTAGTATTTAGTTTCAATAATTTTCTGTAATCGAATAGTTAACTTTTAACTAAATACCGAACTTAGTGAAGTGCGCTCTTGGATTAATGGAAATTTAGTACCCCGTCATAAGGAATTAATATGAACCTGTATGTCTATTTTAGCACCAGAAATTTTGAGTTTTGATCCTGTCTCCTTTGCCAGCGATATGTGGTAAGATTATCTTCATTTTTTCTAAAGAAAAATTAATGTAAGAAGGAAAAAAGAAAAATATCATAGTTAAAAAGAAAACCTTTACATGAATTTAGCCGACGATTTTCTAATTGCTCATAACCAAACAGACAAAAAATGAAACAAAGAACTTAATTGCTCATTAACCAAACAGACAAAAAATGAAACAAAGAACTTAATTGCTCATAACCAAACAGACAAAAAATGAAACAAAGAACTTAATTGCTCATTAACCAAACAGACAAAAAATGAAACAAAGAACTTAATTGCTCATTAACCAAACAGACAAAAAATGAAACAAAGAACTTAATTGCTCATTAACCAAACAGACAAAAAATGAAACAAAGAACTTAATTGCTCATTAACCAAACAGACAAAAAATGAAATAAAGAACTTAATTGCTCATTAACCAAACAGACAAAAAAATGAAACAAAGAACTTAATTGCTCATAACCAAACAGACAAAAAAATGAAACAAAGAACTTAATTGCTCATTAACCAAACAGACAAAAAAATGAAACAAAGAACTTAATTGCTCATTAACCAAACAGACAAAAAATGAAACAAAGAACTTAATTGCTCATTAACCAAACAGACAAAAAATGAAAAAAAGGTTAACAAAAGGATTTATAATTAAAGATTTATGGCATAACATTTTAAAAAGTTATGGTTGAATAGTTTTAATAGTTTAAAGAATCACTTACAGTATTTTCTAGCTGTCAAGCAACACTTTGTAATAGTTTAAGTGTCATTACATAAAACTTTACATGGAATCGAATAATAATTTAGTTTCTGTAGAGAGTCTTAACCTTCTGTTTAGAGTCTTAACCTTTTAGTGCCTAAGGAATGTCTATGGATTTGCAAATTTCGCTTCGTATCGTAACTTTAATTCTAAAAAATAAAAATTTATCCTAAATAGTTAAAAAAAAAAATAATATTCTAAAATTTAATTGATATAGTTAATATAATAAATTAATTATAATTCTAAATAGTTTAAAGAAACTAATATTTGCTTTATTGCTCGGAAAATGCTGACTTCATAAAATACTTTGAAAATTTTTCTTTCAAGGAGCATAGGAGTGCTGACATACGTTCTGTAAGTCTTAAATTTCATTCTCAGAAACTTTTTTATTAGAAATTTGAAAAGTAGATATTACTGTGTAATATCTATCAACATCTGCTTCAGGGAATCATGTTAAGTCAAAATGAATCATTTTTTTTAGTCTCAGTGGACTTTCACCGTTTATGGGTGAGGATGATAACGACACGTTAATGAATGTCTCCTGTGGTGAATTTGAATATGATACAATGGCTTTCCAAGATATAAGTAACGAAGCAAAACATTTTATTGACATGCTTTTGATTAGCCAACCAAAGTAAGATTTTAAATAGAAAACGATTGCGAAATAATAAAAATAATTATAACTTTAAATTTGATGGAATTCAAAAATGGAAGTTTTGTAAATCCGTAAAAACAGAAAAAATTTGTTTAATAAAAATAGAGGAAAGTAAACTAAAATATTTACTAATCATTAAATTCTTTGTTTGCATATTTTCAATTTCTCACTTCTTTACATAGAAAGCGAGGAACAATTAGCTCATGTCTTACTCATAATTGGATGAAGGTAATGATTATAAAATATTTTTTTAAAAAAAAAGCCCAAAAGTAAATTTGAATGAGAGGCAAAAATAAGTTTGAATGCGAGGCAAAATGAAAGGAATATAATTATCATGAGTTCATGTTTTTTAAAAAAATAACCAAAATCTAAATTCTTTTCTTATTGGCGCTGATTTTTGAGTGTTTAAAGTTAGGATTAAAGTTTTCGATTTCGTTCGTAAGAATTTAATAACGAAACGTTAAACATTTTCTTACAGCCCGACAAAAGTAAACAGAAGAAAATTGACTTGAAAAACATGAGAGAGTATCTCGATAAAAGAAAGGACAAAGTACGAATTTCTAACGAACTTAAAATTTTAAAACGGCTTGACCTTATTATTATGTTTCATCTCCTTCATATGTAAAAGAAAATGATAAAAACCCAAAAGTTCAAGGTTTCTAAATTTTCCCAAAATTGCTTGAAGTTTTATTGAATTTGATTTTTAGCATTTTTTACAAATATTTGTCATAACAACAAAGCACGACTATATCAAACCAATAATTGGAATAGTTAATACAGTTTCAAAGCAGTAATTTATACAGCGGATTCAACATGATATTTGCTGTTAAGTCAGTGAAGAAATGCCTTTTTCAGGCCTCCTAATGTTGTCTAATAAAAGTGTTAAAGTTGCTTACATTCTACAAAGATTTTTTTATGGAAAAAAAGAATCCCATTATGAAAACCACTAATTTTTGCACTTTGGTAGCTGAGACTGTTATAGAGAAAGCTTAATAAGACTAACAACCCATCCTCATCTCTTAAAATTATGATTTTGTTAACTTTTGAGAATTCTAGGCGCTTATTCCACCACATTAAAGTTCCACTATCCAATAAAGCTCATTAGATTTCAATACTTGATGATCAACTTTTGATAAACCAGATAGTTCTTGATTCTATTTAAAATATTTACTTTAAAAAATTATAATAATAGCAATTTTTATTTGTCTATATGTCTATAAAATTTAACTATTCTGTCTACTCAACCATTTTTAGAAAAACTTAAAGTTCTAATACTATAGGAGAATGTTCAGAAAGAGTAAAAAAGAGTAAGTAGAGAATAAGAAAGTAGAGAATAAGAAAGTGCAAGTTTTCCTAAGAAAACCGTTTGATATAGCCTATTTATATCATGCAAAAAAAATCACATAATTTTCAATTTTATAAATTGTCCGAAATAGATATTTAATGGATTGATTTTGTATTTTCGAAGGTCTAGACAGTAGAAAAAGGGTGCCACGAGTCATTAAAATCCTCCGACCTCTTCTGTATGAAAAATGTAGCACAGCGAAAATTTGCGGAAATGCTAAAAAAAACTTCAAGCAATTCGAGAGAAGTTTTAGAAATCTTCAATTGAAAGAATTTTTGTATTTTTATCATGTATGCATACATGCATGTTTGTATCCATGCATGTATGTATGCATACATGCATGTACTTTCGTAATTAACGTTATAATAATTGAATTTATTTTTAGAAAACGTTAAGTGCAGTCAGAGCAATACGGCGATTTAGTTCCTTTGGTGTCGGTCATAGTCAGGTTCAAAATACTAACAACCCTCGTGTTAATCCAATATCTTTACCGAAAAATCTTTCAGGGTCATCTCGGCATCTTTTAGTGCAAAGTTCAATGCAACCTACAATTACAGAAGGTGAAGAGGGTTCTGATGAAGATTACGATACTGTCGATTCGAAAAATGCATTAAGCTTCGGAAGAAAAAGGTACAGTAGTGATACTTTTAACAAACTGGAACGATGTGGTGTATTTATTGAGATGCCTGAAAGTTGCGGGCCTATAGTCGAGATTACAGAAGACACTGATACACCAGACGGTTTAAGAAAATATCTTCAACGAATGATTAATCAAGGACACCTACCAGGGTCAGAAGGACCGTTCACGTCAGAATTATACTGCGAATAAAATCGTCGAAAAAATATTTATTTCTTCTGTATCCTTAGTAATACACTTCGTCTTTTTATAATTAAAATTTTCGTGAATAAGATTAAATCAGTTGTAAATTAGGATATAAAAATCGTGTAACAGTAAAAAACTACTAAACTTATAGAACTTATAAAACTATTTAAGTGAAACCGTAAGCTGTCAAAAATCATGAAAATCCTAACAGTAGCCATTGCTATCGCGATAAAAAAAAGGTTGCTTTAAGATAAAGTATTTTAGCATAAGATTTAAAATGTTTCAACAATCTCGTTTTCAAGACCACCGAAAGAAGTGCACAAGTGCATCTTAAAATGATTTTTACATCAAGTTTTTTACATGATACATATTTTTTTATACAAATTACAAAAAAATTTAAAAATTCTTCAATAAAGCAAACATCAAAAAAAGCATTTTTATCTACAAGATACCAATAACACCAAATAAAAAAAAACTTCAGAAATATTTACAAAGGTTTTATATTCTCATATAGAAAAAAATACTTCCATAGACTCCACTTTTTTTTGAGATTAAGTAAATTCGTAAAGTTGAAATTTAAAAAATTAATATAAATTATCAATGATTATAAAAATAGATTTCACTTCTTCATGCTAACTAGTTTGATTGAACAAAAAATAAATGCGAAAAACATTTCGTTAAATATTTTTAATTTCACATTACAAAGTGGATGTGGGGGAGGAGAGGAGGGAGGGAAAGTAGAAAATAACTCGAGAAGTATTTATTTGCGTTAGTCTTTAGGCTCTTCACACATTGAGCAATTTTCCATCTGATCATGAAATTTCTCAACTTGAATGGTAGAGTGGTGAATATCATACTTGCGTGACACAAGAGTTTGAGCTTCGCGAAGAACGCTCTGTGTCGATCGAGAATCATCTTTAAAAAAAAAACATCGCTATATTTTATTGCAAGACAAAAATGTATATTGTATTGCAAGACAAAAATGTATATTGTATTGCAAGACAAAAATGTATATTGTATTGCAAGACAAAAATGCGTGTTACAACAGAATAACAGCGCTTGAGGGAAATCAAATTTTTTTAGAGCTTTTTACAACGATCGAATGAGTCTTTACAAGTAATAAAAATTTATAATGAACTAAACAATAAGATCATAAAGAATGATATAAAAGATTTTGTTAATTTATAGCAAACTAGCTGGTCAGTAAAAAAAAAAGAAAATCCCCAAAATATATCTAAAATTATTAAAAAAGCAAAACCCCAAAATATACCTTTAACCGCAAAATTAACGCACCACATACATTTCGATTTATTTCAATTATCGTCAATATTATGATATACTTTGATAAACATTAAGAATAGAACACATTAACACAATTATTTCGATGATAATAATAAAACTGACTTTGAGGATGGTGAAAAAAAACAAACAAATAAAACCAAAAATATGGTTCGTTTAAAAAAATAAAGTAAAATGATTATTATTGTTATGCATACTAATAGTTTAAATTGAAACATTTTTGACTTATCAATAACTTGTATTATCACCTCATGATGTTATTACAGTCTGACAGCGCCGTTGCATACTTTCAATTAGAGATCTATTCGTTTCTTAAGAGATATCTCCCCTCAAGAAACGATTAGAACTCTAATTGAAAAGTACCACAAAAGGTTCTAAAATATTTGCTATGTATTGTTAAGTCAGACGTCCACCATCAACAATAAAAAGCTCTGTGCGAGCTTTTAAAGATATTCCGCCCCATAACATCAATGAGCCGTCTCCATATAAAGTGGTTTCTCGAATGTTACAAGCGATATATCTTTCATTTATTCTTCTGTACACTCTTGGGCGGCAATCAGAACTTACAAGGTAAAACTTTGACTCATCTGTAAATTACCTGTCCCCAATCATATTTCCCAATTCATATGCCTCCTTGCAAAGGAGGCATATATCTGTTTCTTCGGTAGTCTACAGACAATCTGGGACCAGTAGCTGCTGCCCGAGGTCGTAAATATAAAGCACTAAGTCTTCTTCTTATGATATCTTGACTTACAGCAGTTCCATGAACCTCAGCAAGTTGTATTCGGAGACTTTGTGCAGTAGTGAACCGTTCTCTCAGTGTTCGAAGCAATAAAAATCGGTCCTCCACGGCATTGGTTCCTCGTGGTCTGTCTTGGCCAAGTCTTCTCTACAAACTTTTGTAGAACTCTACTGACTGTTGTATGAGACACTCCAAATCTTCTACCAAGTTCGTGATATGTTAGTCCTTCATTGGACAAAGTAACAATTGCAACACATTCATCACCACTTAAATTTCATCTAGAACACTGCATTCCGAACAGATGTGTTGCTCAAATGACAGTTATCTTTTCTACTGTTAAAACAATTTAAAACCAATACATAGTTTTCTTTTAGAAGCAAGGTTTAAATACAACAAAACATGCTACTTATGAAAAGCTGCTGTAATTTCGAAATTAAATAAGGGAAACGGAATAAAACCTACAAAAGGTGTAACAATAAACATTATCTTTGTAACTAATAAATCCGGGAAATACATAATACTTTTCAAGTGGTGCGTTAATTTTGCGGTTAAGTGTACCTAAAAAGACTTTATAGAAAAGTCACAATTATGCTTTTCCCTTATTCCTTTCCACTGGTAACAACTTTTGCTAAAGACACTGAGATTTTGCCTCCTTGGGTTACCCTTGTAGTAAATCAGGACAGAACCAGGGTAAAATAAGAGCATCCTAGGATGAGAGCACAATATGGTGAAATCTTTGTTAAACAAACCCACCATGGTAAACAACTTTTGGTAAAGATACTTTGTGAAATTCCAAAATTAGCTTTTGTTTTTAATTTCATATTTTTACAGAATAGATTGTAAATTAATACTCACCAATAGCCAAATGAACTGAAAGTGCAGGCGTCCCCATAGTTAATGACCATAAGTGCAAATTATGAACCATTTTTACAGACTGAATATTTTGCAAATCTTCAAATACTTCTTTGAAATCCAAGCCTTTCGGTGTACCTAAATGAAAAATATTGCTGCAATTTTAACACTATAAAGTAAACAATTTTAGCTTTAAAATGAAAATGCTGAAGCATAACGAAATATTTGAACTGGTTTTGTATTTCAATATTATAGTAGTTCAGGATTTTGACAGAAAACTATGGAATGATGAAGCTTACAACAAAGAGACTGTTTTAGACCCAAAATGTAAGCATATAGAAAGTCTTTACTACTGTTATAAGTAAATGAGCTTAATGAAGCTTTACTTGGATTTAGGAAAACACAATTGTTTTCAAGGAGAATTCTTATGATCTGTCATAAATAAATTCACTTTAGCAAACATCATGAATAACTTTATTTACTTCCAATGCTTCAATAAATTTGAACAATAGTTATTATTACTGTATGATGTTCTTAATAAGCAGTCCTAAAACATAATATATCTTAAATTGTAAAGTGAAATTCATTTGAAAAGCTAAATCTGTTTTACTTAATGGGAAAGCTGTAGAATTAATGATGAACATTCCAAAAAATTTTTATAGTTTTCAAAATCTACTTATAAAAGTCAAAGTACCTTCCATTAACACCAAAAGAATGTCCTTAAGAATTGTTATTGTTGTAAACAAAACAAGCAACGAAAACAAGAATGTGCATATTGGATCAGCAATTTTCCATTTTGGCTTAAAAAAAAAGAATTGATTTTCAAAAAAAAAAAAGGAAAAAATTCTTACATCTATTTGTACAAAGATATTTACATCTTTTAATATATTGGTAAAATGTTGCAAAGTAAATATTCATACTTTATAGATTAGTGATGTTGCTAAGAAAACAATTATACCTTATACCATATTAGCAATGCTGCAAAGAAAACACCAATACTTTGCACAAGATCCCCAATGGCATGAATAAAGGCTGCACGAACATTAAGGTCTCTGGTTATCTTAGATTTTAATTTTTTGACAATTACTTCAGTCTCATTGTTGATGGGTAATTCATTAGAGACATTTGTTGATCTTTGCTCATGCACACTTGAACTACCATGGGAATGATTGTGACCACTGCCAAGACTATGAGAATGGCCATGTCCTGTCTTTGCTAAAACTATTCCTAATCTAAACAGAAGGAAAATTTTTATTTTATTCTACTAACAAGCTTAGAGATTTCCATTCTTACAAAAATTGTTGTTCTTTTTTTATCAAACTTGAAAAAAAAATTTAATTTGTTCCAGAACAGTATGGTAATAACTTAATAAACAATTTACAAATAATTCAATAGTTTATAAAAAAATGATTGAACACATTAAATTTTTGTGTTTAGTAATTTTTTTCATGTGTTTAATATGGTTATGTGGTTAATTGTTAAATAAACATCTGAAAAGAAAAAAAACATCGGAATTCACAAAAGAGATGTTTTTAAAAAGCACCAATTCAGAAAAGAAAGAAATAAAAACTTACATTACATTAACAATTACACCAACTCCAGAGGTAATCAACATTACTTTTGGATCAAGTGTGTAATTGTGATCAGATACTCGTTTAATTGCTTCAAACACAAGAACTCCAGTCAATACCCAAATAATCAAAACTGATAGGAATGCACCCATCACCTCTATAGAAATAGAAAATAACTTAAAACATTATCTCTTGAAAAATAGAAGTGGAACTAAAACAGTTAAAAGAACAATTTTTTTTACTCATAAAATTATTAGTATAATTGTTTTGCATTGAGTTACTTATTGGTACTTGCACTTTTATTAACTAATTTTAACTTTAAGGTGGTAAAATTTTTAAGATTATCACAAACATTTTTTAATTATTCAAAACATATTAAAACATATCAAACAACTAAACAATTTTTAAAATTTTTTTTCAGTTAAATTGATAAATACATGAAAGTGATGGTCAAAAATAGGTGTAGAGACAACCTTCAAAACAAACTTTACTCTTGTCTTATTAAATCTTTTATATTTGTAAGATTCTTACAATTTTTGGTATTATTAAAAGCTGAGAATCAATAAAAGGTAGTGTCATGTTTTTTTCATATAAGAAATCATGAAAGAACATGAAACAATAAGTAGCAATTTTTTTTACCTGCCCTATGCCAACCAAAAGATAATTTCTTTGAAGGTTTTTTAGTACCAAGCCACAATGCAAACAAACTGATCATGAAACTTCCAAAATCTGATAGCAGATGAGCAGCATCAGTCATAATTGCTAAACTGTTTGAAAAGTATCCACCTGAAAATTTCCATAATAACATTTACTTAGAATGTCTCTTACAAAAACAGAAAAAGATCTAAATGTCAGTTAAAATTTCCTACATTAGATAATATTGTGCAACTAAATTAGATAATTCAAAAATAATAACATTGGAATAAAAAAAATAATTATTGATTTTCACCTTTTAATTATTTGCCAAATCTGAGAGAGAAAGAACCATTTTAAAGAACCAAGGTATGCAACAGATGTCTGATATATGAAAAAAGCATTATTCTCACTAGATTTAGTCATTTCTCTGGTCAGAAAATTTTACAGCAAGAGCAATTGTTAATATAGCAGATTTGCAAAATACTATCACTTAAGTAAAATCTGGTTTATCTTCTCAAAATATTACAAAGAAATATTTATCTCTGACTCTACTTTTCAGTTTAGAATGAGCAAAGTGGATCAATAAGACCATTTAATGATTCTAGGAGTGAAGCCTATAATTGAGTGAATGATGTAATTTATGTAACAGACCATGAGATAGGATATAAAACTGCTGTCAAAACTTCAACATCTAGTTTCTTAAGACTATTTAAAGTCTCCTTTTTCAATAAAGGAATGGTAAAAGCTTGGAAGTAATCAAGAAAAGACTTTTTCAGTATTGACATGGAGTAGCAGTACAACAGGTTAGCTATTCTTGCCCTGAAATGAATTGTCTTGCAATTGACTATTAAAAAACACATATAACTCTACCTCAAAGGTTGTAAAAGAAGAAAAAATTCATAAAAAAGTAAAAAGTTGGTTTTTTAGCTTCATCCTGAATTTACCCACAGAACAAAAAATCTTTCAATGGCTAAAGGTTTTACTAAATATTTCTAGCATGACCAGGGAATTCTCAGGATCAGGTTGGGTTACTGGCCATGAGTAATTTAAGCATTAATTGCCACTGTTATGTACTTAAAAGAGAAACAGTGATTAATTCCATTTTTTGGTCCAATTTGTCCTATTTCCCAGATTTTTTACATTCAGCAAAATGCTTTCTGGTTATTAGACTTGATAAAACTACAAACTATAATCAAAAGTCTATTATTCACTGTGAACTATTCTAATTCAAGAACTATTACACTTTATCTTTATGCTGCAGTATTTTAGATTCTGTTGTTGAAAACTAAAATCTTTATGTTGTAGTATTTTTGTTGTGAAAACTGAGCTTTTACATTAGAAATTGGATAAATGAATATTTTTTTTTCCAGCAGATAAAAAAAAATCACAGATTTAAAACAAAAGTTTAAGTTCAATTGCTTTTTTTTATTGAACTTTACATAATTTAGTAAGCTAATCAGTAAATTTTATCAATCGTGCATTCTACAAACAAAAAATTGAAATATATCCCTAATTGAAATGAAGGAGACTGTTTGACATTTCTTTACTTGTTTTAACGAGATATATTGTTTTATAGCATCTTTTACAAGTCATTTTGCTGCAAGGATTCACTTAAAACATATTTTAAACACTTTTTTTTGTGTTTTACTTTATACAATGGTGAGTTGAACATTTTTAATAATAAATATTTTAACTGTTAAATAATTCTAAATTGACAATATTCATCAGAATTGAAAATTTAAAAGTGATCTTTATTAAGGATTAAAAAAGTTTAAAAATTTTGCAATGGAATTCTACAAGTTTATATAAACAAAGAGCAAGATATAACTATTAAACTGGTTTTACAAAAACTGGCAACCTTTTGTTGTAACAATTTTAACATAAAAAAACTAGACCAATACCATAAAAATACATACATACATATATATATATATATATATATATATATATATATATATATATATATATATATATATATATATATATATATATATATATATATATATATATATATATATATATATGTATGTATTATAAGCATTGTAGTATTTTAAATAATGGCGTGAATATATACAAAAATATGAAAACAAGAGATGAAAACAGAAAAATCATACCAATAAATTCACCAACCATGAAAAGTAAACACACAATGCTTGCAATGATAAGTTTCCGCTGAGCTAAACGTGTTGCATGTAGTTTTGCTTTATCTTTTGTATGACAGTGAAGACTAGTTTCTTCAGTGGCACAATATTCCCCATTTTGTTTATAAAAAGGAAGAGGAGGTGGCTCAAGTGTGTTGCTCAATAGAAGGTCAAGACTTTCTTTCGACATGTGCTGATCTCTATATCCTAAATCACCTTCAAAACTGTCACTATGTTCCATATGAACTAGTACATTTTTATCATTGGTAAAATCTTTGCCTAAAGGCATGTCCTAAAAAACAATCTTGACATTATAAAGTATATATATATATATATTAATAACTTTTTAATATCCAGAAATCGGAATATATATATATATATATATATATATATATATATATATATATATATATATATATATATATATATATATATATATATATATATATATATATATATATATATATAGTATAAGTTTAAAAATCAACTTAAATACAGAACTTATTGTATTTACATACATATGAAAGAAATGACCTAGAAAACACAGCTAAAACTCTCACTGTAAAAAATGTATAAATAATTAATCTCGTGATAAATATTTTACAATTTCGGCTTCTTACATTTTAATATCAAAACACGGTCTGCAAATTAATGGTAATATAACGTTCATCTATCGCGTAAGTGCTGTAATAAATTAACCTTTTATATGGTGAACAGATCAACGAATTTTTGCCGCATGCAACAGTGAATATTGAGCTCTGCATTGAGGGGTTGGTGTCCTAAAAGGTTTTTTACATATCCGCATCTCAATGTGTATGTTTGTGCTTGTGAATTTTACAATACATTGTAGTGGTGTGCAACTTCGTACCTAAAAGTCATGGGATTATTTAATCTTATCTTAACCCGCATATTTGGTTTGCCTTTGAAAGAAAGTTTCTAGAATATTGGTTTATAAACAAAACTTTTCAGATGTTTTATTATCAAATATATCGGGGTTAATTTTTGACTAAAAATTCCTCAATGTGATTTTTAAAATATTCATGCAACTGTACAAGACTGGAGCCCTTTACGTTTGATCCAATATCTATACCAAGATATTTTTTGTTTGTAAGAATATTACATAAGTCTAAGAATCCTGCACAAGTTATAGTTTTCAGACTTATTGTTTCTTCAGGAGAAAGGATGCCACCTGACTTTCTTAAGGCTTGTGGATGGGAGCTAGAAAGTATCTGGACCAAGTTCTGAAGACTCATGTCTTCCCTTAGATTGCTGCCACCTTCCCTGACTCTCATGAAGTTTTCTTTGTTCAAAATTACCCTCCGTTTAACACGACAAAGACTTTGCAAACCTAACTGTCTGAGACCATAAATCTTCGGCTAAAGCATATCTGGCCACCCTCTTCATCTGATTTAATCCCCCTTTATTTCTTAGTGTGAACATACATTGAGGTCAGGACCTTTGATAGCCAGCATCCTAACATTGGCGTCCTTAAGGCTACCATTAGTATCTAGTGGACTGAAATGTTAGAGTTATACGCTAAGGCTGTGAGCTAAAAGTTCCGACCCAGAACCCGGCCTTGTGATCTTAGCTGAGTGTGGTTACATTGATTAAATCTTTTAAAGCTCTTCAGCTTTATTCTTGAGCAAGTTTGATTGACTTTGAAATTTTAAAAATTTCGAAATAATAGAAAAAAATGTCATTTTTTGCGCCGTAGTTGGTAAGTAATAGAATATTTAAAGATAAACGTCAAACTTTTCCAGGTTTCGTTTATCAACTGTGTTCTTAAAGCACTTATTCAAATAAAAAAAAAAAAATTTATATGCAAATATATTTAGAATGAAGTATCTCGTTACATCATTACAAAATATTTGATTATTTACACAATTTAACATCATCTAACTTTCGATCTGTAAAAAGATGCTCAATAAAACCAGAACATTTTCTTCAATCGAACGAGGTTTCCACTAATCATTCTTTATTTCTGATTTCGAAAGTCATTTAACTTCTGATAGTTATATAACTTATGATGGTCATTATACTTAAACAAATAATAATAAAAAATGTTATCTGATTGTTTTGCTGTTTCCTTTCTTTTTTTTCTGTAGACGCCATAAATTTTAAAACTAAAAAAATCGAACTAAGATTTTTACTTAATTACCAAAATTTAACTAATAACTTAAGTAAGAAATTTGCTCAAAAAGATCAAATGACGTAAGCTGGTTAGAAAGATCAAATGATGGAAATCAGTTAGAAAGATCAAATGATGGAAATCAGTCAGAAAGGTCAAATGATATCTACTAAGAACTCCAATGATTTACAAGTTAGACAAATGTTGTTTTAAAGTGTCTGGTTATTTTAAAAATTCTTTGGCCATATTTTTTCAGATAATTATCATATAAATAATAAAATAAACTAAAATATGGAATTATAATTCGCCTTGGCTCTTTTGTTTTGCAAAAACTTTATTTGATTTCCCTATAGTAAGTTGGTTTAAACAACAAAGTGATTATTTCACCTCTCTTTCTGAAGAGTTCTACTAACCAATCTCTATCATGAAAATTGTTTGAACCTCTCTATCATAAGAGTTCTGTGAACCACAGGTGTCTGTTTTGTTACAATAACAATAACCTACTAAAAATTCCAAGAAGCATCAAAAATTTTAATTAACTGTCAAAAAAAAAGAGGTTTTAAAAAAAGTTTCTACTTTATATAGTTTTTATTATTATCTGACTCTCTTAAAATTTATTATTTGTAGCTCTGTCGCTTGTTTTTATTCGATGGAAGATTGGAGTATTATAGAACTACCACCACATTTCCCTTATTAATAAAATCTCTTGATTTTATTAATTTATCATACCCAAATATTTTATGTCAAAAAACATCTCACATTCTTTTTTAATTAGCAGATAATTTTCTGATTTCAAAGTTTCAATGTTCATTATTAGATTCAACGTTAAAGTGAAGTGATTCTGTCGACTTGAATATTTTTATAAGTTGACTCGCTTTTGTAAAATCTTCACCAAGCTTTCTTAAAACCTCTGCTCTTTTTTCCGATTTCGTGTGAGCTTCAGCCAAACGCTTTTCCAACTCCGGTGTTATACTGCGAAGTCTCTAAATGTTTAATTTTTAATAATCAAAAAAACTAAATTGATAATTTTTGAAAATTTACCATCCTACATCTATCAAAAAGTTTACCTTACAAAAATGCATGTATTACAAAACTACCTTTTTAATAAAAAGTTATATAAAAATTTCCCAAACAAGACGCAAATATAAAATGAAGAGATAGGTGTTGAAGCCTGTTCGGCTTCTCGATAATAAACTAGCGGGTTTATAATATCCCCGCAATGCATTGTGTGCTAGCCATGCTTTCCTTAAGTTTTTGTTAAATCTATACTTGACTATGCTAGAGCACTTTATTAAGACTTTGTACTAAACTTCTTATATTGTAAATATATATTATGTGCTTGCAACTACTCAAGTTGTTTATCTAATGCGAACCATTGAGTAAGCTAAAATACTCAATATTTGGAGCCCACGGAGAGAGATCGAGAGATTGTCAAAGTTAAGTATTTATGAACATTGTATTTGTTTTTTTGGGATTAACCTGCGTTTTGGGGTTGTCTGGGGGCGTATTTTTGCTAGCATTAAAAAAATTACATAGTGTGTGTGTAATTTGTGTTTGTGGTTGTATCAGAATTAGCCATAATTTTTTTTGAATAAACTGTTGTTACTAGCATTCTTAGGGTTCGTAATAATGGCAGGTATTGCTGGAAAAAAACGTATTCGCACCATTACCATCATTGCTATAAAAAACATACTTGAAAAGGCTAATAATTGCATGACTAATTTCAGTCAAGGTAGTGACTCAGTTGAGGAACTATGCAGTTTCAAAGAAGTTTTGATTGAAAAATATAATAAGGTTAAAGCCATTGATGATGAATTAATAAATTTAATTGAAGATGATGAGGACTTACAAAATGAAGAGAATTTAGCCAATGAATTCTCTGTATTTTTTAAGAAAAATATCAAAATAATTGAAAGGTTTAATGATAATTATTGTAAGAATAACAATGAGTCACAATCTGGGAGTGTACAAGGTTCTACATCTACTTTTGGAAAGAATAATATTAGACTTCCACCTTTAAAGTTATGTACCTTTGATGGAAAGCCTGAGGAATGGCAGACCTTTTATGAAAATTTTGAATGTGCCATTCATAATAATGAAGATCTTTCCCCAATACAGAAACTTAACTATCTACGTAACTTACTTGAAGGAAAAGCATTAAAAACAATTTCAGGTTTAGCTTTAACAAATGATAATTATAACACCTCATTAGAACTGCTTAAAGAAAGGTTTAGTAATAAACAACTTTTAATATCATCACACATGAAGTCACTCCTTGCTTTAGAGAGAGTGCAAAGTATAAACAATATTTCTTCGTTACGTCGAATACATGACAATCTTGAAGTTCAAATTAGAAGTTTAGAAAATTTAGGTATAGATTCTACTATGTATGGACCTTTATTAATTCCTATCATAATGCAAAAAAATTCCGGAAGAGTTAAATTTAATTATTACTAGACAGTTTGATTCTTATGATAATTGGGATATAAGGGGTGTTTTAAAAGCTTTAAAATGTGAACTACAAGCTAGGGAGAAAGCTCAGTCAGACAGAGAAGGTAAAATTAATCATTCCACTGCAGAGGTGCTACATTCTAGTGCTCACTTTAAGCCACAATATGATTTAAAATGTGTTTTTTGTAGCAATAGTCATAGAAGTGAAAATTGTAAAACTGTGACTAATATAAGTTCTAGGAGAAATATTTTAAGAGAGAAGAGGCGTTGCTTTAATTGTTTAAAGCCAGGCCATATGTCTGGTAATTGTCGTTCTAAAATCAGCTGTTTTGAATGCTCAGGGAAGCATCATGTGTCTATGTGTTTTAAAAAGTTTCCTTCTCATGTTGATGATGAAAAAGAGTTAAACAGTAAATTGACATCTGTTGTGAGCAATGAATTACTAAAATCTAAGAATGTTTTATTGCAAACAGCTATTGTTACTGTGAAGAATAAGGAAAATACACAGAAATGTCGACTTCTTTTTGACAGTTGCTCTCAACTCAGTTATATTTCGCCATCATTACGTAAAAAGCTTTTTCTTCCCACAATTGGTAGGAAGCAAATAAGTATTAAAACCTTTGGTAATCAAACACAAACACAAACTTTAGATATGGTTCAGTTTTCAATAGTAACCATAAACAATTCTTTAATACCTGTAACATGTTTTGTTAAGCCCATATGTGCTCCTCTTAGTGGTCAATTTATAGAAGAAGCTGTTGATTCTTTTGAGCATCTTAAAGGTCTCACTTTAAGTGATAGTAATGTTGATTGTAGGTCCTTAGAAGTGGATGTATTAATTGGTGCTGATTATTACTGGTCATTTTTTAATGGAAAAGTAATTCGTGGCGATACAGGTCCTGTTGCTTTACAATCAGCAGTTGGTTATGTATTAAGTGGTTGTGTCAATACCACATCTGGAAAGAATTGTAGTGTTTTTTCCACACATACTTTAAAAGTCGAAGCTGAATTTATTAATGAAATTTCAAAGTTTAATAATAATGTCAAAAAGTTTTGGGAATTAGAGAATTCAGGAGTTGAAAATATTGTTGTCAAACACTTTAAGAATAATATTCATTTTGATAATAAAAAATGTCTGTATACAGTTAAATTGCCATTTAAAGAGAATCATCCATTATTAGGTGATAACTATAGTTTATGTACAAAACGTTTGAATACAGCTCTCAAAAGGTTAAAGAATGATCCTGAGCTCTTAAATGAATATAATGAAATAATCGTAGACCAGTTAAAGTCTGGTGTCATAGAAAAAGTAAATAACTATAATTTGAATTCTGGAGGTGTGCATTACTTGCCACATCGCCCAGTCTGTCGTAAAGACAAAGTTACAACAAAAGTGAGAATGGTTTTTGATGCCAGTTCTTCTTTATCTGGTCCATCTTTAAATGATTGTTTGCATGCTGGACCAAGTTTAGCAACATCTTTATTTAATATATTATTACGTTTTCGTGCAAATAAATATGCCTTTATAGCAGATATAGAGAAAGCCTTTTTGCAAATTGCTCTTGATAAAAATGACAGAAATTATTTACGTTTCATATGGTTTGATGATATTAGTAATGTTAGTAGTAAAAACTTGTTTATATCTCAATTAGCTACTTATCGTTTATGTCGAGTTCCCTTTGGTGTTACCTCATCACCATTTCTTCTTAACGCCACATTGATTCATCATGCAGAGAAGTATTACCTCTCTGATGTCAATTTTGTCTCAAAACTTTTACAATCCTTACATATAGATGATTTAAACTCAAGCTGTAGAACAATCGAAGAAGGTTGTTTATTTTTTAATAAATGTAAGGACATATTAAAAGAAGGTGGTTTCCACCTAAGAAAATTTGAGTCTAACTCTTCCGAATTTGAAAAACAAATTAACGGTCACAATTTTGAAAGAAAATTAAATACAAAGGTTTTAGGTCTTAGATGGAATAAGGAAGAAGATTCCATAATTTATTCGTTTGAGGAGTTGTTGAATTTAGCTGTAATAATTCCAACTAAAAGAGAAGTAATGAGTTTCATTGCCAGTATTTATGATCCAATAGGTCTTATAAATCCAGTAGTTGTAACATGTAAGAATTTATTTCAAAGAATTTGTATTGCTAAATTAGGTTGGAATGAAAAATTATTTGGAGATTTATTGTCAGATTGGAACCTTATTTTAAATGATTTCAAGTCTGTTTCCCAAATAGCAATGCCGCGATGGTATATGAACCCTGGGTTGGGTGCTATGAATGATGTTAAGTTCGAATTACATGGGTTTTCTGATGCAAGTGTTAAGTCTTTTGGGTGTTGTGTTTATCTTAGATTTTTTAATGCTAGTTTTAGTCGCGCCTCTTTGATAGCCTCGAGATCTAGGGTTGCCCCATTAGGCAAAAACACAATGCCTCGATTGGAACTTTCTGGGACTTTACTTTTAGCAAAATTGTTAGCATCTATTTACGATCAATTGATACCAATTTATAACATTTCTAATGTAGTATATTGGACTGACTCAACCATTTGCTTGCATTGGATTTTTAACACGAACAATACCTATGAACAGTTCATACAAAATCGATTAATTAAAATAAGAGAATTAACTTTAATTTGTAATTGGAATTATATTGAATCCTATAGAAATCCTGCAGATATAATTTCTCGAGGATCATCACTTAAGAAGTTATATAGGAATGGGCTCTGGGTTTCTGGACCCAATTTTTTAAATGATGTTAATATCAAATGGCCATATTATGAACATGCCATTCATTCAGATGAATCACTGGAAGTTTTATGTAATGTTGCACACTCTGTATATAATCTTAATCTTGACTTTATTAATATTACTAAATTTAGTGATTATAGGTGCTTACTTCGAGTAACATCATGGATTCTGCGATTTCTCAATAATGTAAAAGGTAAAAGAAAGAACAGTATGACGATCGGTCCAATTACAGCTGAAGAAATAGATAACTCAAAGCGACTGTGGATTAAATTTTCACAATTAAATCTAACTGATGAAAATAGTTTCAAACAATTACGAAAAGATCTTCGTTTATTCACTGAAGATGGAATAATTCGATGTCGTGGCAGAATCGAGAATGCTGACCTAGAATATGACACTATGTTTCCTATTTTTATTTTTAAAAGCTGTTATTTTGCTAAATTATTAATTTTACATTTTCATAAACTTGTCAAGCACAATGGGGTAAAAGAAACAGTTAATGCATTGAGATCCCAGTATTGGATACCTTGTTGTAGACAACTAGCAAAAAGTGTGATACGAGAATGTACAACTTGTCGACGTCTAGAGAGTAAACCTTATTGTTACCCACCTGCTCCTCCTCTACCTGAAAGTCGTTTAAACTTTGATTTCGCTTTCAAGTCTGTTGCTTTAGATTATGCAGGCCCACTTTATGTTAAAGATGTTTACAATGGTAGTACATCAAATAAGGCATGGATTTTTTTGTTTACATGTTGCAGTAGTCGTTCAATTTTGTTAGACTTAGTAGCTGACTGCTCATCAAATGCGTGCATTATGGGTATTCGTAGATTTATAGGGAGACGGGGGGTTCCTGATATAATTTATTCAGACAATGGTTCTCAGTTTGTGTCATCTGAAACTCAATCGTTTGCTGCTAACCATTCTATAAAATGGAAATTTAATGCGCCTTCTGCACCTTGGTGGGGAGGGATGTTTGAGCGACTGGTTCGAATGACAAAAAGATGTTTAAAAAAGGCGTTAAAGTCCTCGAAATCTTCATATGAAGAAGTACGAACATTGCTTTCGGAAATTGAAATGGTATTAAACAACCGACCATTAACTTATTTGTATAACGACCAGGGCGATGAAGCACTCACTCCCAATCACTTAGTTTTTGGTCATAAGCTCCGTTTTGAATCAAGTTTAAGTTCAAGTGATAAGATAGAACAAGATGTATATATAAGAAACAGTATGTTAACTAATACGTTGAATCATTTTAGAAGCAGATTCAAAAGTGAATACTTGACAGAGTTGCGTGAATACCATAAATCAAATCAAAATAATGGTAGTTATGGTATTAGTGTTAATGACATTGTATTGATTGAAAACGATAATTGTAAAAGACAGTTGTGGAAGTTAGCACGAGTTGAAGAATTAATATATTCTAACGATGGGGTCATTCGAGTCGCCAAAGTTAATTACATACAAGAAAACGGAAAATCGTGTTCAGTAAGTCGACCTATTAATAAGCTATATCCTATCGAATGTTCTAACAAAGCGAAGATAATAACTATCACCTTCGTTAATGAGAAAACTATTCCTTTACTCGTCAAAGGTGGCGGGAGTGTTGAAGCCTGTTCGGCTTCTCGATAATAAACTAGCGGGTTTATAATATCCCCGCAATGCATTGTGTGCTAGCCATGCTTTCCTTAAGTTTTTGTTAAATCTATACTTGACTATGCTAGAGCACTTTATTAAGACTTTGTACTAAACTTCTTATATTGTAAATATATATTATGTGCTTGCAACTACTCAAGTTGTTTATCTAATGCGAACCATTGAGTAAGCTAAAATACTCAATAATAGGAATGTTGCGGAGCAATCCACTTCTGATGCAGTAAAGAGTTGTTAGCTTGCACAGTTATGATAGGCAAGTCTGTAATCTTCATCCTGCCTTCTGAGAGATGGTTAAAAAATACGCCAAAATATTTTTAAGGTTAAAAAAAAAAATTTGTGAATTTTTTGATTTTATCAAAATAAGTTTCGTTCAGATTGTAAATATTTACAATATTTTAGAAAAACGTTGTAAAAAATTCGGCGAGTTTTTATTTTGACATTTTGGTGGAAAGCCCTCTAACATTCCCATCCCAATAATTCATATCTGTTTATTTATAACATAAAGTATATATACTTATGTATATATACACATAGGAAATTTATGCACGGGAGTGGGGTGGGGTGGGGGGTGGGGTGGGGGTGGCGAGAGTATTTATACGCCCCCTTGATTATCCGTGATAATATGTCATTGAAGTACTGCTGCAGCTGGTAGAAGCACCAGCAAGTGTGAAAAAGATATAAATGTATTTTCACAAATTTTGTCCTCATACCAGAAATGTATAAAGGAATCAAGAGAAGCTCTCGATAAAATTATTTACAGCGATCCCTTACTCGCAAGACAAAAACAAGCCATTCGAGGTCAAGCAGATGAAGCTTCAAATTTTAGTCGGTTTTAAAAGTTAGAGCTATAGATGTTTCGCAATTGAGTCTCAGGTTACAGAGAACGAAATGTAAATGGATTTCACATGAAATAATAAAAGAATTGCTTCTAATGATAGCATCCGAAATAATCAGAATTATTACTGTTAAAATTAAAAAAGTTAAATATTTTCAATAATGCTTGATGAGACTTCAGACATATCTGTAATGGAACAGGTTTCATTGTGTGTTCGATCAGTTACCGTGACACATTAAAATTGAATGATATATTTTAAGTTTTTATGATAAAATTGAAGAATATTTTTTAGGTTTAACTGACAAAACTGATTATAAAACCCTTTTCAAAGTAAAATATTAACCACATTAGATTTACCCATAAATAACTTAAGAAGGCAATGCTTTGATGGTGCGAGTAATTTTTCGGGAATTTATAAATTTTTTTCGGGAGTTTATAACAGCTTACAAGCAAAAAAAAAAGAGTCACCGAGCATTATTTGTAATTATTTGAGCATTATTTGTACATTTTCTAGCGCATTAACTAAATCTCGTAATCCAAGACTTTATGAAGAATGTTATCGAGGTAAGAGATATTCTTCAGCTTACTAGGGAGTTAATTACGTTCATTCGCGAATCACCGAAGAGACTTGCTTGGTTCAAGACATTTCAGCAAGAAAGTGACAATTTGTCATTAGACCATTTTGGTCTTTGCGATGGACGATGCGATACACATCACTTACATCAATACTGAAAAACTTTGAGGATTTACGAAACATCTTTTCTAAACTGTCTAATACTGAAAAAAATGAGGCGGGAGTAAATGTAAACGGATTCATGAAGCATCTGGATGACGCAGATACATTTATTATATTGAAAATTACAAGTAGTATCCTAAAACATTTGGAAGGAGCTAATATCGTTATCCAGAGTAAAAATCTACATTTAAAAACATGCACTGATTTTATTGATACTTTAAAAAACACCATTTACAACATGGAAGAAAAATTTAATTCTGTCATTTGGGAAGATTTAAAAGAGGAATGGAAACTTCTTGGTTTAGATGAACCTAAGAACCAAGGAAAAGAAAGCTACCATTTAGATTTGACTGTGGATTGACAGAGCTACACATTTTCACTGCTAAAGAGCGTTATAATAAAGTCTACAAAGAAGTTATATATTTTGTTCCCAATTGTTGTTACCGAAAAGAGAGTCTTTTCTAATTAATTTAGAAGCCTCACCAAAAACAATTTGTGACTTTTATAAAGATAATATAGACTTAAGTCAACTTAAATTGTATAGAGTTCTGTTTCATGACATAATTGAAGCCAAACATTTAAAAGTAACATCTTTCATGAACATTTTAAATGTTTTGAAACGTCATGAAAACAGCATGATTCATTTAACAGAGCTAAAAAAATTCGTGCACTTAATTATGACAGTTTCAATAACAACACGTACTAAAGCGATTATTTTCTGTGCTAAGAAGAATGAAGACATTTTTAAGAAATACAATGGCCCAGAAGAAAATTAAATCACTTATCCATTATAAATTGTCACAATGAAGAACTGGATATTCTGGATATGGAAGATTGGTAATCAATTTGTAAAAAAGACAACCATTCGAAGCAATACTTTTGCTATAGAAATTGTTAGTTCATAAGTTAATAAAAAATACCATAATTTTAACTATTCATAGGAACGGAAACTTTTGTTTCCTAGCATTTCCGTTCGCCCCCATTCGTCAAAATCAAAAGTCGTCGCCTATGTATATACATATATATCTATGATGTTTCATCTCGTAGATTATAATTTAAAAGACATAACTTACTTAATATAAACACGATTACTTTTCTAAAATCTCCAATATACTACTAAATAGATCAAGTAACAGCTTTTTTCTAGACAACTTCCAACCATTTCAAATATGGAAGTTTACATTCGATTTACCAGACAATAAACTTAATTAAATTCTATCAGATTATCTTATCTTCATGTCTATCGTTTAATCAAAAAATAAGTGCGCCATCCGAAAACGCGTCATTTAATGAAGAAAAATATGCGCCATATGCATGCAAATATGTACAGCGCTTCCAGAAAGTATTAGCGCACTCGTAATTTTTTTATTATGGACAACTTCAAATCAATATAAATTGTAAAGTAATTTAAATTTTGAACTAATTTTTTTTTTAAATGAAAGGTAAAAGCAATGAAATTTAATTATAATGTCAAATATTGTCAACCTGCTTGTTTTTTTTATGAGTTAATTAGAAGTTTAATGACTACTCGGGAAAATGTCTGAAATTAAGCATGCAAAAGTATTAGCGCACTTACAGTTTTTCAAAGATTCTAAGAAAGTTTAATATTTTATGTGACCACCTTTGTTTTTAAGGCATGCCAAGACTCTACGCGGCATAGAATCTATAAGTTTTCTGATTAGTTCTTGTGGCACGGTGTTCCACAACTCTTGGATTTGCGTTTTGAGCTGCACCAAGTTAGTGGGCTAATACTTTTGCACGCTTAATTTCAGACATTTTTCCGAGTAGTCATTAAACTTCTAATTAACTCATAAAAA